>NW_008655130.1:5430-31770 GCF_000695815.1 Acanthisitta chloris
ATCTGCTATTTTGATAGCAAGAATACGCAGTAATTCAGAGATTAAAATGACAGTATGGCTGGAGTTCTCTCCCTACACACATCTTAAAGTGACTCACAAATGAATAATAAGGCAGTTATGTGATACACATAGATATTTACCTCACTCAAAGAGTCTAGATTTAAATTTACAAGAGAGACAAACCTTACACTTGTGTGTCTAAATACTGAATGTGATTAGTTCCTGTTTTCCAGCAAGTAAAGGAAGATTCAACAAAATGGGTAAGGCAACTTTTAAATCACTGCTCTACCTGGAATTGGTAGAATACTCTATCAGTAGACAAGACACTACCAGCTCTGAGGAACACATATAATAATGCATTCTCCAGGCAGACTCCCTTAGAACCCTTAAAACATACATAAATTAACACCTGGACACTACAATACTCTTAATTTTTGAGAGCAACTTACAGAGAAATGATTCTTTCCTTTGTAGGAACTCAATATAAATCTATCCCATATCACTTCACTTGTCTGCATCTTCATTTCTCAACCTTCACATATTGGTTGGCTCTTCCATTATACTACTCTATTTGTGTCATCAGTACAGTACTTATAAAAACCATCAAATACATAAAACCATTCTATAGGGAAAAAAATGGACTAAGGAAAAGAGATGAAAAAATTGCTAAAGAAGAATCTGCATTATCTGGTCCCATGCATATAGCTTATACCTGGGACACTGTAGAAACACATAATAATTTCAAGAATTAACAAACTTTAAATTATTCTTTTAAAATCTGTATTTTACCTCTCTCTCTATTTTGTCCGCCTCATACTTGAAGACTTGCTCTCTTAAATCGGTACACTTGGCATTTAATTCCTTGTTTCTCTCTTCCACTAGGTAAACTTGCTTTTCAGTATCAGCTCTAAGTTTGTTGAAAATATCATTAAACCGATCCTGCACATCATTCACTACTTTTTCTTTGATGATCCCCTTGTTCTGCAAGTCTTCCAGTTGCTGACGTAGCAGAAGGTTTTCACTCTGGAGCTGGGCTAATCGCTCCTGCATGGATTCCTGCTTTATTATAAGTTTGCTTACTTGATCTTTCTCAAGTTGTCGAGCATGATCGTATTCCTTTGCCTGACACTGGGCTTGACCTAATTCTTTTTGTGTCATTTCTAAATGCAATGTTTTTTCTCTGAGCGTTTGTTTCAAGTGGTGAAGCTCATTTTGTAGACTATTAGCTTTGCTTTCAGCTTTACTCAGCTGCTGAGACAAGCTCTTGTTGGTTTCTCGCACATCAGAGAGGTCATGATGTAGCTTGTCTTGCAAGCGAAGCCATTCATCACGTTCTCTCTGAAATGTTCGTTCAACATCACTGTGTGATGACTGATGACGTTCAAGTTCTTGAACAGTAGTGATCAGACGTGAACGAAACGATTCGATTTCTGTCTCGAGTCTGTCTTTGCTTTCTTTTGTCTGCTCAAGTTTGGAAGTTAGCATCGCAGACTCTGTCTTTAGTAAATTCAGCTGTCCATTGTACTGAAAAACTGTTTGTGTTAAAGCTTCCTCATTCAGTTTAAGTTCCTTTTTGAGATCTTCATTTTTTTCTTTCAAGGTCTCATTTTCCTCTAAATATTTTCCTTCTTCTTCCTGATGCCTAAGTCTTATTTGATCAAGTTCTAGTCTTAGCTTAGCAATCTCATCTTGCAGTAACTGATTTTTATACAACAGATCCTTTTCTCTCTCAGTGTCAGATTCCTGAATGACAGGGAACATGAATAAATAGTTGTGAAATGAATCTACAAAAACACTTAAACTGAATTTTAACATTTCTAATACTGAAGCATGACTTCAAAGATGAGATGCAAGATGAGCACAGAGTAGCCTGCATAGAATGAAAGCGTAACATACCCATAAACAAACATCCCAAATATACAATGCCTTTTTTCCCCCCCTCTTAAACTGGCAACTAAATAATAAAATTATTTTAAATACCTCAGGTATCAAGCTTTTAAAATGATAGTGCTTTCTTGTGTGTACATGCTTTTAAAATAATCCCTTTAAGGTTAATTTATCTGAGAAAAAAAAACCTAGGAAAACAAGGCTAAAAATGGTGTTTTCCTTCTTAAATGTCTTAACACTTTTTCTTTAGTATTACTGAAAGTTACCTATGCAACAGAATCATCCCTGGAACGCAAGAATCTTGCATATTGCCTGTTTATTATGTAACTTTTTCCCCACATAAACATATTCACCCTGTATTTATTGGGCAACACAGCCAAGAACAAGTAATTCCTACAAGAACTGCACATTCTTAGTAAATTCAGTAAACTCTTTTCAAGATTTCTTTTTAATAGTGTTCATGATTGCTTCTTCTCCTTCAATTAATTCTGACTATCACAAAGAGTTTGATTCACTGCTGATCTTCCTTCATAAAATTTTACTATGTGGAGGTAGAAAAGAAAGGCATATTTCAGGTAACTATGCTTGATAAGGAAATGAGCAAAAAAACCCAAGTAATGAGTGAATGCCAAACAACTTTCTTCCTGGTCAACCCAGATGTAGGTAGTTTCACTGCTAGAAACCTTAAAAAGTGATGATAAAATGTCTGTGAAATGAAAATATAGTTATAGAAATGGCATAAATAGTGTTTTCTGTTAGTTTCCTACTTGCACATGTAATTCAGGTACACAGAACTGATGCCACTTTCCAGAAATTTTAGAGACATAAGGGGAAACAGAAGAGGTATTTACACAGTAAAGTTACACTGGTAAACTGTAAGTAAATCCATCAAGAAGCAGAAAAAGTTATGTAAGATTTGTTATGACTTTAGATGAACATAGTGAAGTTTAATTAATTAGAAAAAAATAATCTGTTTACATCTGAACTTTTTCCTATAGTTCTTCTTGTCTCTTCTTCTAGTTCCTTTTGTCTCCAAAGGTGGTTGTTCAAAATGCCTTCTTGCAGGGCTCTGGCACTCCTTTCCTGAGAGAGCTGTCTCTCTGTTTCATCACGCTCTTCTTCAACCTATAGTAATACAGTGAAACTATTCAGACCCTGAGATAAATCAGAGCTAGCAATATCTTCCCATTCTCCTTTTCATTCTTGCAAATATTTTTGCTTCCCCCCAGTTATGATAATCCATCTATAAATTTTAATTTTCTTCTGAAAAAGAAGTAATTCAAGATGTCTTTGTAGGAATTTAGAAAAATAACTCAAAGTTAGGCTTTGCCTGAAATACAAACAGAAACAAAAAAATCCAAAAAGGACAGACTACTTGGAACCCAAATGTTCTCAAAATCTGGCAATATTTACTGAATGCCTCTTCGATAAACAAAGTACCTTCTTCTTTAGGCATATGGAAATACAACGCCAATTAAAAAGGAGAAAATACGAAGACAAGTGTTTATCTCATTATTTAATATACCTGTTTCATGAGCTTTCTCAGTGTTATTAACTCCATTTCTAAATTCCTTGATTGTAACTCAAGTTGCTGTTTCTGGTCCATCTCCTTACAATACTGTTCTTCTTTCCTTCTGAGTTTTTCTCTTGTTTGCTCATATAGTGTTTCTACTCTGAGCCTCTTTTCCTCTTCTTGTTTCAAAGTAAATCTGAGATTTAACAAAATACGTGAGAAACGAAAGCACTGATAAGAAAGCAGATATTCCACGTTCTGAACTTGGAGACAACTCAAACCATAAAAATGTTAAATATTTTCAGACTTTATATTTTTACTATAATTTTAAACCTTTTATAGAATTCTAACTTCATTCCATTACTTATGGTATCAGTTTTAAAAGAGATGGAAATACACCATTGAGCTTTTTATCATTTGTAAGTAAGCTCATGTACGTAAATATACAGTAGTATGCACATCTCTATAATTTTAAAACAAGTCATCTTCACATTAGACACTTCATTCAAAAGGAGTTTGCTGTCGTATCAGATCAAAGCAACATAAAATGTGTTTAATACACATTTTCTTAATATGCTGAGCATTGCTAACATATTATGGATTCGGTGACTGGAAGTAATACTGATGAAGCAGCACATCTGACAGACTCAACAATTTTTTAACAAGCCTTTTCTCAGTCTAAAACAACTGCTAACCACAGGAATGAGGTGAGTGTTCAAAAATAGATTTAGAAATGCAGAGGGTTTAAGTTTAATGTGATTAAAAACAGGATCTACATCTTGGAGAAGTAACAGCAATTTAATTTTGAAGCTAATTTATATTGAAATTCTATGGGAATATCAACTTCTTTACTAAATAAAACAACCTGCAATAAGCACCAACACTGTAATAAATGGTCTGTGGTGTGTCTGTGGTACCCAAACAAAAAAAGCAATTTTATGTTTCATAATTATTTTGAGCATTTTTTCTCATATCCTTGCAACAGTCAACCAGGAAAAAGCATTAATATAAGGAAAGACTGGTAATGGAAAACCTACTTTAGAAATTCTGCCAAACAAGTATCAGCAGTACTCAAAAGACTGACAGCAACATTTGCATTTCGATGATTTATATTGCAAGGATTTACAAATAATTTTTACAGTATTTCACAAAAAAAACCCCATAACTTTTATAAGTGTAAAGTTAACATCACTTGGAGACTTGATTTACAACAAAAATATTAATTACTCATAATTGATAGATATTTGAGAATTTTGAAAAACTGTGTGCTGACTTGGCTGGGGCAGAGCTAATTTTTTTTCACAGTAACTGGTATGGGACTGTGTTTTGGATTTGTGAAAACAGTGTTGATAAGACAGAGATGGCTTTGTTTTTGCTGAACAATACTTGCACAGCACCAAGGCCTTTTCTGCTTTTCCTACCACAGTGAGGTGGCTGGGGGTACACAAAAAGTTGGGAGGAGGCACAGCTGGGGCAGCTGCCCCCAACTGACCAAAGGGATACTCTGAACCATTTTACATCATACACAGTATATACAGTGGGCAGAAGGAGGAAGCAGTGGGGGGTGGGTGGGCAGTGTTTAGAGTGATGTTTGTCTTCCTAAGGCATGTGTGATGGATCCCTGCTTTCCTGAAGATGTCTGAACATGTCTTGCCCATGGAAAATGGTGAATCAAATCCTTGTTTTGCTTTGCTTGTGTGTGCAGATTTTGCTTTCTCTATTAAACTGCCTTGGTGCCAATCCATGAGTTTTCTCACTTTTACTCTTCTGAGTCTCTCCCCCGTCCACTGGTGGGGAAGTGAGAGACAGGCTGTGTGGGGCTTAGTTGCCAGCTGGGCTTAAACCAACAAAAACTGCTGGAGTCAAATCCAGGCAAAGCTGGGACTGCCTTTGCCTTCCTCATAATACTCTTCCACATACCAGGAGGCACAACTCTGAGGAGTTCAGTTCTCTCAGCCTCTTCTCAGGAGGCTGGTGTTTCTGCTCCCTGACCAGCTCTCTGTTTAACTCGCACATATTAATTAAGATTCCTCTTGTAGCAGAAGGCAAAAAAATTGGACCCAGAGCTCTAGATGCAGTTCAGCAAGTGCTGAGTACGGGTGGATAATTGCTCCCTTCAATCTCCTGAACTGCTGCCATTGGCCTTCTCACCTGCCAGCTCATACTGGCTCACTTTCAGCTTGATCTCTGAAAAGATCACCAAGGCTGTGTCAGCAAACTCCCTGGCCAAGCTATACCATGGGACATCAGCATAAGGGCATCCTTTCTTGCCAAGAGTTGGGCTTTACATTTATTCTTGCTGAATTTCCTATGGTGCCTGCTAGCTACTCTTGTTTGAAGTGATATGAACAGTGGTTAAAAACCTCACACCATCCAAGTCTAGCTCAGGAGTATGGGGAAAGTGGCAATCCTGAATTTGATCTTTAAAATAGGCAAACGTAAGCAAACACTCTAAGCTCTCTTCTGAGCTGCACTCTGTGGAGTTACTTGAATTCCTAACAGAATACACCAACAGAAGCCGCAAAACATACACATCTCAAACCCCTCTCACAACTCTCATTTTCCCACCAAACTCTTGTAAAAATAGCATTCAGAAGACTTTAGACGGAGCTAATATCCAGGTATTTTTCCCCCTGACATTATGTCCTTTATAGCATAACTTGCCCACGGAATTAAAAATCCCCAAACTTAAAAGACTTGAAACTTCTCATCCCATCACATGTATCATAAGCATCTTCTCGCACATTAACACTGACAGGATAACATGTTCCAGAACACAAGGGTACATACTTAAGGCTTTGGATATCACTTTTCCATTCCACTTCTTGGCGAGCCAGTATGGATTTTAAATCTTGAGTCTCTTCTGATATTAATTGTGACTCCTCCTTTTCACTTTCCAATTTTCTTACTTCTCTCCAGACAGCTGTATACCGATTTTTTTCACGTTCTATTATTTGTTCATATTTAAGTAGTATGTTTTGAATTTTCAGTAAAATAGCAGAACCTATTTTGAGATAGAAAAAGACAAAGCTGCACATATGCACAAATATTTTCCAATGTGTAAATTATTTAATTAGGTGTAGGTAATAAGGTTTTGGTAGTGGGAAGACTGCAGGTAGTCAGGAGGTCTCTGTGAGAAGAGGCCAGGGGTACAGAGGCAGCTCCAGTGGACCCACTGCAGGGCACAGTTGAGCCTCTCAGCCATGCTGAAGGCACCTCAGGGAAAAATGTATTTAGGAGAGAATAAAACCACCATAAAGGAAAAGGGGGGAAAAAATGTGGAAAACAGCCCTTTAAGCCCCCAGGTCAATGAAGGAGGAAGAGGTGCTCCAGAGGAAAGATTTCCATGCAGCCTCAGGAGAGGACCATGCTATCCACAGTACAGCGTGTGGAGGACCTTGTGCCAGAGTAGGTGGATATTTCCTTAAGGACCTGTGGCCCATGAAGAGCCAAGGCTGGAAGAAGGAAGAGGGATATGTTTCAAGTGATGGTATTTGTCTTCCCAAGTAATGAATGTATTAGAAGGAGCTCAACTGTACTTTGCAAGAATCTGCTTCTTCAGTTCTGACTAGACAGGGAACTGATGATGAAGTACAGCATATTTGCTGACAATACAGGCAGACATATCAGGTGAAAGTGATACAATTTCATTCAGAGGGTTCTCTAACCACAAAGAAATATTAGACAGAAATACAAAACTAAAATACCTAGGAGTGCATACAAAGGAAACCATGATTTAAAAGGGAAAGGAAAAGTGACTTGAAAACAAACCTGTATGATCCACACTAAGCTGTTCTAACAGCAACATAGCCTCTTTGTAAGTGGAAGTTGGTAATTCAACATCCTCTGAAGTTGTGTCAGATGAATGAGTTAAATCAAGGTCATCCGTTACATCCATTTGCATGCTGACCTACAAACAAGACCATAATTTCTGTATACAACTATGTAGTATTGCACATCCTTACAAATGAATGAACAATTCATTCTCTCATTCACAGCTCATAGACTTGGCTCAAATATGATAAAGATGGATACTGGCAGCAATTTGTGCATCTGGTTGATCCCATCTAACTGATTAAAAGCTGATAAAACTATTTATCAAGAAAGTAATTTTACAGTACCTTGTTTTTTTCCGTCCCTGTTTTTTCTGCAGGTCTGGAAAACAAAAATGTGTTTCAGTTCTAGAATGTTTATATTACACTATGAACAACATTTAAAGTTGCTCTCAAGAGGGAATTAAAATTTAATACAAGAATTCTGTAAGATATTGAAAACTGAAAAAAACATTTGTCTATCAATATTCCTGTTGGAAGACTATTATTTCCACATGATATTAAGCAAATAGTTGAAATTACTGTTCCCTGCACTTCACTCAAAGTGGCAGGAATCGTACAACTACAGACATGTAGATATACAGATAAAGAGTTATGTGCATTCCCTGTTTAATACTAGAGGTTTAGCTCTCTTCAGTATTGAGACTCCTCCTCTTACAGGTCACAGAACCATAACTTTGGATTCTTAGCGTACTCAGGCTGGCTGGGATGGAGTTAATTTTCTTCATAGCAGCCTACACAGTGCCGTGTGTTAAGATTTCTGACTAGAAGTGTGGATAACACACCAATGTTTTAGTTATTGTTGAACAACAACTAAACAACAACAACTTCTGTTTCTCATTTTGCCTTCTATACAAGTAAGTTTGAGGTAGGCAAGAAGTTAGAGGGAGATACAACTGGAGGAAAAAATAGAACCAAAAGAAAAAAACCCAGCCTAAGATGTCTGCAATGAAACAGTAATTCTGCTCTTTTATAAGTCTCTCTCCTACTTTTTTAAAAAATATAAAATACATATGTTTACACATGCATACACACTCAGGTAATTATTCAGCATTTGTGCACATTGACCTTATACTGAATTTGGCTAAGATGTTCAAAACACTCAGCAAAAAAAGAGGGGATTTGGAACACAGAAGGCATCAGGTAGCATTGTCATATGAAAGAACAAGAACCACTGTAAACATCAGGTTTTCAAAAAAATTACTTCTAGCTTTCAGGTCAATTTTTATCATTAAGTAAAGTTTTATTTAAAACATTCCTTATATTTGTACCTTCCTTCATCTTGAGAAGTTTCACTGAAAGTGCTATCATCCAGTACTTGAAAATTATTCCCACTGGAAGAGCTCATCTGCTGATTAGCCTTCTGCTTTGAAGTCTGTCTTTTATTTTTCTTTGCACCTTTGGCATTCAGGGAAAATTCACTATAAAAAACAAAAAGAAAAAAACCAAACCAACAATTGAGTAACTTGACAGAAAATATTTCTGCAAAACAGATATACTTAAGATGATGTCCAGAAACAACTGAGATGAAAAGTATCTCTTATAAAATACAGACTTGACTCCAAAGATCATGGACTATATAAAAATATTTAAAAAACCTTCCCCTAGGACAGACGGGGAAATGTCAAACCTGGACTAGCTTCAGGTAAGCTGAAGTATATCCCTATTAGAGGAAGTATGAAGTGCAGAGATTCCTTTCAGGGACAGACAGGAAAACTCTCCTGCTTAGGATTACAGAAAAACACCTGACCCTCCTGAAAATATCACCTTTTCCCTTTTCCTGACAAAGAGCAGCTGAACTCAATGAAAACACCAACTGCATATAGATCACTTAAAATCACCTACAAAAGGGAGAAGGCAAAGTTAACTCCAAGTTCCTACTTTGCTTTTCTGGATCGCCATTTCCTACAACAATAACTGGGTTTTCTTCCCCAGTCTTCAACTTGGGTTTTGAAGATTCATTTTGCTTCAGTATTACAAATACTACATGGAAACTCACAGGAATTTGGTTTCTCTTTTTTCTTTTTATTTTCATTTTTAAAGCAGGGAACACATTTGAACCTTCATTATGATCTCAGATTTTCTAAAAAAATACTATTTTTCTTAAATGCTCGTGAAGCAGTAGACTACTCAGTATGGCTTTGAGCACTAAGGAAACTACTTCAACTAGTACAATATTAGAAAACCTGAAATATAGTTCGGCAATGCTATAAATAAGAATTAGAGGTCATGTCTTTAGCTTACCCTTTCATTGGCATTTTGTTCAATTCTGACCTCTCCTCAGGTGAAAAATATTTTTTGTCTTTTTCGTCTTTAATGTTGTCATTCTCCATTTTCAAACACTCATCCTTGTTTAGAGTAAGGTTTTCTTTCGTTTGCTGATTAGTAATGTTACCTGGTGGTATGTTTAATTTATCAACATCATTCTGTTTTGCCATCGGAATTTTGAAACCTCTTTGTTTGCTTTTTTCCTTCTCAACCTACAAAAAGAAAGTTAAGTTTCATATATTTCTCAGTATTTCCAGAAAAGAGAAACACAGTATCCAAGATTGAATAATTCATGGTTTACCGCTGAAAAAATGTAAAATGAAAAATAAATAATTAATATAGAGAAGTATTGTCACAAAATGACACCACAAACTGTACTGCCATTCAAAGTAGTTCAAATTCACTCATGATTCTATGATATAATGGAAATATAGTCCTCAGAAAGAAAACAATAGTGTATCTTAAACCAGGAACAACAAAACAAAAAAGTGAAGGCACAATGTTAGATGTTAAAATCAGAAGAAAATATAAAATAAAAATCAAGTGGAAGTGTGCTTGGCTACTGCTTCCTTCATGGGGGGTGGGTGGGGTGGCAGGGGAAGATTCCAATCCCACAAGCAGAAATAGTTTCACGGCAAACAGAAATTTTAGTGAAGGGCAATGAAGACACACCATGCAGAAATCACAGCAAATGAACAGATCAGTCAAGACCCTGTTCAGAAGCTATTTTCATCCTTTGTTTCAGAATCAGAAATGATTTAATTGTGTGCATTTCTTTTTATGTCAATGAAGGATAACTACTGACACAGGAACTGAGTGCCACCTACTGTTAAACTGGAACAATAATGCATTCTGTGCTTTCCAAAACAGGGGAAAAGGGCAACTCTCCACTGCTTTCTTTATTCCTAAACCCTGTATTTCCAGTAGAAGAAAATAACCATTTGCACAAAGCATCTTCACTTAATGATGAATAGCTGAAGTGAACAGGACCATTGATATGGAAGAAGACTAAAGAATAAGGAGTAGCTGGTGAACTTCTACCTCTTTTTGCAGCTGTACCTTCTCCTTCTCCAAAGCCAGGAATACTATTTGCAGCATTCCTACCTTACTCTTAAATCTTTCCATATCTTGTTTTAATTCTTCATCAAGATTCCTTTCCAGGATGCCACATGATTGCTGAGCATTTTCAAAAAGACTTTCAATTTCTGTTTCTCCTATTTTATTACTGTTGATAAGGCAGTTCCTGGAGACATCATCATTAAATCCAGAATATTTTTCAAGTTTCCTTTCTCTTACAAAAAGTGAATTTTCACCACTTGTAGAAACAGGTCTTATTTTAGGAAGAATATTAGAAGTGTCACTCAAAATACTTGATTTGAAGCTGTATCTCAGGGAGTCAGCAGGACCTTCCTCTGCATTTTTACTACTTCCATTATCATTCTCTTCTGTTCCCATAGTAGGCATTTTCTTTTCCTCTTCTTTTGCTAGAGACACCTTTCTGTTATCTGTATTGTTTGTGCCATCTTCTTCATCTGTACTCCAGGTGTCTTCCACATTTGCATTTAAGCTATTTCCATCAGGAAGCACACTAAGACTTGGAATTACAATTTCCATTTTGGGTACTTTTCCACCTAGCATACATGTATCTCCAAATTCACATTTGCTTTCTAACATTTTACTTGATTCTGTCACATGAGATGAAATAATGCAGTGATTCTTCAGTGCTTCACCAAAGCCATCTTCATGCATTTCTTCCACAAGGGAAGTCATTTTCTCAGTTTCATTTATTTCACCAAACAACTGCTTCAGCTTTGCTGTAATGCTTTTAAAATTTGTTTTCAATTCCCTTTTCTCATTTTCAACCCACATTCTTTCATATCTTTCTTCCCAAGGTTTTAGATTTAACTGCTTGACAGCACTGTGCGATTCCTCATTTTCTGCTACAGCTTCCTGATGTGAACTTTCTGCTCTGTCAGTCTGATTTTCATTTGCTGTTTTTTCTATCAAGTTGGTAGTTTCTAAAATATATTTATCCTTAAGTAAACAGGTACAGACAAAAAGATTACCAAGAAAAAGGAAGTTACAGATAACCTAGGTAATTTCTGTTGCAAACTCATCCTATTATATAACAGAAATAACAGAATCAACACATTTTGACAGCAATTTTTATAATAAAAAAAAAATAAATCAAGGGATACTAAACCACAGGTTTACTGAATAATTTTTTTCTTAATAATAGGACTTACTTTAGAGAGAACAGTTTTTCTGGACATTAGGGCTGCTTTTACCTTTTACCCTGCCTGCTTACTCTAACTAGTGGCTTTTGTTAGAAAGCAATTTATTTTTTCATGTTTTATTGTTTTAACACCATTTTCCTTTGTAACTGCTAACATTTTCTCACCATCCTTCATCCATTGTTCTCAACTGTCTGGCATTTTACAGTCCCCTGCCAGCTAAGCTAACACACTGTTAATGACCATGACAAGCATTTTACTGTCCACCACATGGAGAACTGGTGAAGTTAAACCTATTTCTTCACCCAAGATGGAGAAATTTTAAAGTTCCATTCTAAGCTCCAAAGAAAAACATTTATTAAGGAAACCTTTCCATTCCTTCCCTCATCCCAAAAATCAGGAACCCAAACTCGTGTGAAAACTGTACCATGCCTTAACCCCACCCAGTCTCCTCCTGTCCCTGCCACCATGCTCTGTTCTTCAACAGCTGACTGCTTCCATCATGTGTCACACTCCTCCCAACATGCTCCTTCCTCATATGCCTCCTAGTGCCTTCTAAACAGGGCCTGCAGTCTTAGTCCAGTTGGTATAAGACCATACAACTCCTCATTCTCTTTTCTTGCTAGCCAGGACCCAATCTCTCTGCAAAAATTCCTCCTTTCAAAACAAGGAAGGAGCAACTCAGCTAGCTACCATCTATCTCAGCCTCACCATTCCCCAAATTATTTTAGTTTCATCATTCTCTTACAAATGGAAGACCAAGCATGCTTAATCAAACAGATAAGCACAGTATCAACAAATTTCCCTCTTTACTTGAACGGGCATTTTGCATAGGGAAAAAAGAATTTGCACTGGTTTTCAGCACTGCACAAAAGGAAAAATACCGAACACAATCTAAACAAACCAGCTGGAAACAAAGTAGTCTAACAGAAAGTATTCAACAGAATTATAAGGATTTTTCCCCACCATAAGAAGAATGTATTCCCCTTGATTTCAGGCTGTAACATAACCTTTAGCTACAAGACTCTCCCTTCAGAACTATTCACTGACCGGTAAGTTTTGTTTACTTCAACATATAATAAAATTCACAACATTTAGTGTTACATACCCACATCTCATAGTTTTCAATGGCATCCTTGACATTTTCTTTTTCAGCTGATGATGACATATGAAAGGTAGATCCTGAGTACTCACCTACAGTGAGAACACACATTTTTACAAAGGGCATGATCTAATATTACTTATTTACATCTCGTGTGCATCTTGAAACATTTGTGAGAAAAAGCTTAACACAAAAATAACACATCCCCTCAAATTTGTGACCTCCTGGAAAGAAAATTACCATAATACTAATTTAAGATGCATCTGTGTAAAGTGTTTTGTTTCAGGGCATTTTACCTTTTAATGTATAAAGGCAATAAATGAAAGGTATAAAGAACATTTGCTGAAAATAACTATCAATGGTCACAAATGAACCAATCATGTTTCATAAAGGTGCATGATCTCAATGTCTCTCTCTTTGACACTGTGTGCCATAGTAACATTCCTCCAGCAATTTTCATTTCTCTATGTGTTGTGCACAGAAAATCATGATAAAAAAATAAATCACAGCTTAGAAATATTTTAAGGCCCGAGATTTACTTTATGCATGAAACAAATTTGTCTCCAGACACGGATCTGGACTTAGTATTTCAAACTGCTGCCTCATCTGTTGCAGAAGATGTGGATGGGACACTAACAGACTTGTGTAATGTTGAGAAACAACCCATGATCTCAACATTTCACTCGTACTGCTGAAAACAGGATTCCACTCTTCCCTCTCTCAGAATTTCTAAGTAATATGGATAGGTCACAAACTTCTTAGAAGCAGTCACTCACTCTGGGCTCCTCATTATGGAGTGGCTTCATTGAATCACTGTTACACCTGAGAATTGGGACTCCAGATAGTCCCAGATACAATTCAGAAGCAGCAACACACTGTCATTGTTCTTGTGGAAGGCACACTGAACACTTTGAAGTAACAAGCATTCAGAAAGAAACAAGTCCCAGCAGTTCAAGTGTGACATCTCAAAACAGATGGAGCCTTTTCACCTTAATCACTCTGCACCTCCTTTCCTGTTCCATAAATCTACGATTTCTAAGCAATTGCCTTTCCGTACTCAAAAGTTTCATTCCTACAGAGCATTGCTACAAGAAGAGTGAGCAAGACAGAAAAAACAGGTAGGTAACACCATAAAAATACAAAAGGGCACAGTATTAGGTAACTCCTTTGGCAAGCTTTCATTTCTTGAAGGGGATTACATTAGATACAAGCTTAGAGTTACAACCCTTATGTCTGAACTGGGAACCCAAGCTCCTCAGTCAGTCGTGTAATCTTCAGAGGTCAATTCCCCAAGTCACACAGTGTGGAGCAACCTATTTTCTCCCATCTCTATCACTGCTGGGTACAATCTTCTAGAGTATTTTTTTGTAGATTTGTTTTTTTGGCATTTCACCACAAGGCATTTCCCAAGACACAGTAGTCATTAGTGGGTTGAGAGCAATTATTTCACAGGGTTGTTATGACGATCTATCGATGACTATGATGCATTTCAGAGAGTCTGATAAATATTAAAGACAATAATAAGAGCAATAATTAATTATTATCTAAGGATAATGTTCTGTAAGGACCACAGGCATTTTCCCCTTGTTTTTCAGCAGAGTAGCTTTAGAATTTACAGATGCTTATCAATATCCCAATACCAAACTGTTTGCTGGTGCAGATTAAGGCTCTGACCAACAATAAGAACAGAGAACAGTTGTGCTGGTGGTCAAAGAACATTTGCAGATAGCACCATAGAAGGTATGGTAGAAACTCTCATAAATTATGACTACCAAGATGCTTGGAATAAATGAACACTTGGCTTCTATAGAAATAAAATCTAGAATTTGGAGATGAACATCCTTCTCTCCTCCAATAGTTATGCATAGATTTTGTAGATGGGTCCTTGTCCCTCTTACTAGAATATGAAGTAGATGGATAACTGGAACTAGCAAGTACCCCCCTTGCTGAGCATACAGTTCTGGCTGTGCCAACTAGAAGGAAAGGCCAGAAGCACTGGAGCCTGATGAAATCCAAGAAAAGTACCTGCACAGATATCACACTGTTTTGTAACATCCTTTCAGAAAACAAAATGAAAAAAAGAACATAGGAGAGTAGAACTAGGCATAGACAGCTATGTTAGTAATTTGCACATAAGCCTCTTGGGTGGTAACAGTCTCTCCTGGAATAAGAAGAGTTCAGACAGAGAAGGTATGTCCAGTTTCTGCTATTCCTAGGTGCCTCCCCATCATAGGTACAGCAGGGGGTGGTCAATCTGTCAGATAGATGGGACTGCTCCTACTCCATTTCCACTTTATTAGTGTTTATTTGGGTCATGAACTGCAACATGCATGCAGCTTCCTACTATACAACCTGGTATGTGTGATCACTGTCATCATGTAATATGGGCACCAGATTTGCTTGAAAGATAGCCTGAGAATTTTATGTGACACCTTTGTTGAAGAATACTGCACAACACAGACTGAAAAAGCTTTCCTGGTTGACTGTATCTGCCTGATAGCTGGATAAAAGCAGACCTGACAGCACCTGGCATTTTGTACGGGCCTTCTAAACATGCAGTTCACATTCTCAGTTCAGAGTGTGCAGAAGAAATTTTTAGATAAAACAATGGCAGAACACTAGTGTGAAGATTCTGAAGAGCCTGACATTAAAAAAAAGGATTAAAAAAAATATTTCACAAAGCAAATTAACTACTATTTTTGCCAGTCATTTGTTACCAGCATGCCTTTTTATTAATGGATAAAATGGATAAATCACTGTGCATACAAAAGATGCAAATCCCCCACCTTTTACTCTGCCTGTTCTCTAGCTGGCATCCAAATATGACTGAGTGTTCTTTCCAATTAGCTTTTACCTCTCCTATGTCTTTTGAGATTTCCCTCCTCATAAATTGTCTGCCAGAATGGCTTCTTGCAGATTATGGTGCAAAGCAGATACTCTTCTATACTTTAAACACCAGAACACCACTACTCAATTTTGACCTAAAAACAGACTTTCAGAAGTTATTAGTAAGAGTCAATAACAAATTAAAGAGAATGGGAAATTTCATCTTGTTCAACATTTAGTTGCACAAGATACTGTACCTGTTTTCCAGATTTATTAAATAAACTTGTCTGTTATATAATTTAAGCCTCTTATAGATATAAATATTTGTGCTGCAGGAATTGTGATGCTTTCTGAAGCAATTTAAATTGCTTAAACTCCCATCCAAACAAAAACATTTGAAAGAAATTTTCACATGTACCTTTTAATACCTGATCTTCAGGATGACATATGGGTAAAAAATAACATGACACAAATGATTAAAGACACACAGGAAAACTAGCTGACATGAAATGAGCCATGGAAAGGCAGCCTTTCCCTTCTGTGCTTATAACATGAAAACATACTACGCAAATTGAAGGAAAGCAAACTTTCCTGAAAAGAGGAGATGACAACACATGTGCTGGAGGAAGCCTACATCATGGAAGGGTATTTAGGGGTGAATGACAGATTACAGGAGGGAGTAAACACATGAACAGACCTTCTGCTTCCAGAACACCTTGCTAGGACCATTAATTTAATATTAGGAAAAAATTTGCAAGCATAATGTGCTTGTCCATAAAAGAACATTACAAAGAGACTGTTATGAATACCTTCAATATCCTCAGCATCTTCTAAATCAAATTCCTGCAACAGATCTGCAAACACAAATCAGATGCCTTATTAAATAGTCCTAAAAGATTATGAAGCTAAACCCAGCTAAGCTTCAGCTAAACTTGGAAGTGAACATTACCTGATTTCTGCTGCCTATTTTTAGGAGAGGTTTCATTCGTCTCCAAAGCAGATTTGGGAGCCTTCAGCTATGAGAGAAAATTAAATGATAAAACAACAAATTCAAAATAACTACATTCTGTGTAATGAGCAGAAGAAGTAGTCAGTCTGACATAAACTAATACTTACCTGTGAATTGCTGGATTTCTCCAAAAAGCCTGTATGTGAAAAATGGTTTGGGAAACATTATTTTATTTCATTGCAGGTATCTTTTACTCTATTCAACAGCAGCAATTTCAACAACTAAGTATTAGTCACTAACATTACTTCATCAAGAGTACAACACCCAACATACAAGTTACCTCATCATGCAGCATTTGTATTAGTATAAAAATGCACAATGCGTACTTCCTATCATGCACCTTGGATTTAAAAGTAATTATCACAGAACTAGGACAATTTATGTAAAGCAATAAGGTCATGCTTATTACCAGAACAAGATCAAAATATTTGGACCCTTTGAGGAGCTGAATGCTCCTTTCTAAAAGGATTACTTCAAAAGTCCAAGCTGGTCTGCTGCAATGAATGATCATAAAACAGTTCAGCAGCACTATGACTGTGATTATTCTACCAGTGCTTAATGCTGAGTAGTATTTTCCTTTGCATTGATGGGACTGAGAAAGCATGTATGCAGACACAGAAACCTCACACACACAACAAGGTAAAATCAAAGTAGTCCTCATCAGATTGTTCTGGTTTAGCTTGCAAAGGAACAACTGAAACATGTTTGGTTTCAATCTGCCTTTATAGCATCGTTCCAGATAATTATTTTTCTTTAATTTCTGCTGACATGAAATAATTTCCAAACCCACACAATCTATTGCCCTCCCTGTATTTCTCAGACCCTTTAGTTATCTTACAATTTGAGTCCTCTTACAAAATAAGTATATGAAATGTTACTAACAATGGCTTCAGGACAAAATTTTTTAATATTTAAAAAAAAGCCAAACCAACATTAAAAAACAAATAGTATTTGATTTCACTAAACCTGGAGGTCTAGTGGTATGGAAGGACTTTAGAAAGGTTATCACAATCACCTTTTACGCTCTTTTCACACTGATCTTAAACTTGTTTTAGTAGAATCATACAAAGCATTCTTCCATGACAAATACTTAGCAACTACATTTCAGCCTTCTTTGGGCTTGTGAAGTTTTGCTCAAGATGCTCAAGAGGCAGTGTTACAAACTACAGGCAGAAATCCTCACTGACAAAACCCAACCTTTTAGTGCCATTCTATCTCCTAGGCAAATCACAACAAAAAACTCCCAAAAATTAAGCTGGGGGAAAAAAAAGCTTAGCCAGATGATAGCTGTTTTCCATGGCATTATCCAAGAATGTTAAATGCTCAGAAAGGTCAGTCCTAAACCACACACACTTTCATCACTATGCAACAAGAACATGACTCAAAAAAAATTACAGACATGTCCAAAGAAAACACATAATGCAAACAACTTCCTTTACAAACTGGCCAGCAAGTGCTGTGATAACTGGTGTTAATTAACAAATAGTAAGCACTTCATTGGTATAGCTCACGCCCACGTCATGACAACATTTCTACCAGATGATGATAAAAGTTCACTTTAGCCTCTAAATGCTAACAGACAAACATTAGCCCAGCAGGAAGTTACCACTGTCATGTTCCCCTGCAGCAGTCTGTGAGCATGCTCCACGTCTCTCTACAGATGGGAGTAACACACCAGGTGATACTTTTGTTGGACTTTCAGAATCCTCCTGTGCAACCTAGAACACATGAGTAAGAATTGGTACAAATGCATTTTCAACTCATTTCTAGGCAAAAAGCTCCTGCTAAGCCAACTTGTGTAGCATGGTATCAAGTATATTAGAGATACAAAAACCTTTTACAAAGCCCTTGGAAAGGATACATCAAGACATAGTACACTGGCAAATCACAGAAGTTGTGTGTGTTTTCAGATCTTGCGCAAAAGCTTCACAACTTGTCTAAACTATTCTGTCATGCTGACAAACCTTAATAAACTGGATAGTCACAAAAGAGAATTAATGTGGTAACTCAAGATGCAGGTTGTGAACTAATAGCTGCAGGTCTGCAGTGATCCAACATTTGCACTGAACTTGCACCTGATGTTCAAGCTTGTGTTGACATCTCCAAGGCATGTACCCTGCAGTGGTGAGTGAACACAGTGCTACTCCCAGTTGCAAAGGCCATTCGGGTTATCAAAGACTAGCAAGGCAAAGCTTACAGCTACTGTAAAAATAGCAACATTTTAGTCTTGTATTTTTATGAAGGGGATGGGAAGAGCTCATTTTTCCTCACAAACAAAAGGCAGAGGGTGTTAGCTACAGACCCTGCTCACTACCACAGAGAGAAAGAACTAAAAAGGCAAACACGACCAGCACGTGTTGTGTCTCCGTTGAACATGATGTTCAAAAAGGGCCAAAGTACGTCTACAAAAGGTAGAGAGGTGTTGGAGAATGGCGGGACATGATCCTGGGTATGCACCTGGGGAAAGCTAAAAAGAGCAAGGACACAGTCCTGGGAACGCACCTGGGAATGCAGTGTACAAGCAAGGCTCTGGAGATAGTAACTTATATATAGATAGGGAGTAACTCAACATGGCAGATGGCAGGGGTAAGTCGTCCTTGAGGGTGAGACAAACAAGTTCGAGACAAACAGCTAGGAATGCACCCAAGCCTGGGAAAGCAAGAGATAATCCTCACAGCTGCAGCTGCAAGTAGGGAGAGTACCTGAATGCTATCTCTAGAGCTTAGCCAATTATAAATGATTTATAGTTATATGCCTGTCCTGTATTGTATAAAAAAAGAGCCTGTCGGACAATAAATTTGGAGCTTGCTGTATCACCCACACGGAGTTGGCCGCTTGCTTCCCTGTGCGGAACCTTCACCTTTCCCAACAGAGAGGATCTATTCAGAAGCAGTCAACCATCTAGGTTGTAGACCCCCAAGGGCATCTGCTGATCAGGTCAGAAGAATAGCACTGTATGGCAACTCCTGCCATACAGTGTATAGTGCCACTGTATAGCACTCCTGCCAGCCTCTGTGAAAAGATCAGAGTATTTTACGCAGCAAGGAACTTCACTGCTTCAATACTATACTAGAAACCAAACTCAAAGGCCAGTTGCTATGAGACCCAAACCATTAGCTTGACCTCACTTCATCCCAATCCTAAATGAACAGCTGGTCTACAGCAGAAGTATTTAAAGGGCCACCAGTTACAAACATATGGCAGAAGCAGCAAAAGAAGAAGTAAGTCCTATCAACAGTAGGGCACAGCAAGCTCTCAAGTGCTTCTGGATCTTATTCCTACCTCCTGCAGTGGTAACCCTCATGTCCTTCATACTAAGTACCTCAGAATCCCAGGGAGATTCAGTATCTTCCTCTTGCTCTGTTCCCACTGCTGGCAGGGCACCTACAAGCAAGGTAAGAAGTGTGATGCTTGAGTGTTTATACTTCACTCTGCTTCTTTCCATCAGTCAAGCCCTGCACCCAAAAGATGCAGGTTCTATTGCCAGGGACAAACAAAGCAGAGAGTTTTATCCAAGGGTTTCTTCACATTCAGACACATCATATTATTTCCTTTACATCGTGACCTCCTTTAGTTTCCTTTCCAGCAGAAGATGGCTATGCACCACAGATACAGACAATATCCAACCCATGTTTGGGTAACACTCAGGAAGAGAGTCCAGCATGCTGCACTCCTGTTGTATACAGAGTTTAAGTCACCTCTCTCCAGTTTACAGCTCCAGTATCTGGCATTTACTATCACTTCCCACTGTACAGGAGGTATCACAGAAAAACTATCCAAAACATCCTCACACAAACATCACTGAAATCACCAATAAATAATGCTCCTTTTGTAGTGCTACCAGGAAAGATCTCCATTGACACAGCTGTCACCCTACACCTTCCCAGACACTAAACACCTAAGCATTGCCATTTTAAAACAAAGGAGAGGCTCACAGCTCAAATAGTTACCCAAACAAAAGCCATTTCTATCTCAGGAGGTTAAAATTCAAACCTCTTCACTACCAGACAATTCTAAGGTTCAGTCTCAGTGGGTTCTTGGCCAGATTATACTATCTTGTTTCTGTTTTAAGCAACTCCATTAGGTAAAACTGATTCAGGATTCAGTTGTGTGGATGCATACAAACAAAGAAGGGGGAAGGAGCTGGGGACCCATGAAGGGCATCCACCCTAGATGAGGCAACTGCTGGTTCCAGCCTGGACTCTGACTACTACACTATGCCAAATGCATGCTTATGGTAAAATACATACAGAGAGATGAGCACATGTAGGCACAACACCTGAATACAGCAGGTTCTGCCAAGCAGGTCCCCTGTGTAGCATTTGATCAGCAGCTACACATGCCCTCGTAACATCTACCAAACCAGGCTACTCTCTGGAGACAGACAATGGGAATGGTGCCTTCTCCTCCTGCTCTCAGACCTCAGGTGATAAAGTGCTCAGATCTGACCAGGCTGACAATGTTTGTAAGCAGACAGAAGAGTGGCACTAGGGAGACCTTCTACATTTTATAACTGGACAAGATGAGGCACTGGAAGAGAACAGCTTTCTCTCAGCTTGCCTCAAATCTTCCCCAGGCTTCAGTCAAGAGCAATCACAGCTTTTCAGTCTGACAGTACAGGCCTGAAAAGGGAATACTACTGTCATACCCAAGACATTCTAGTCCTTCCTTCTCTTTCATCTGTGCTTTTGTTCAGATCACTTCAAGGAGAATATAGCAACAAAATAAGAATGGCACTTGCTTCATATAGCTTGGAATACAATGCTACACTTTCAGTTCTTCAAGGAAGAAAGAAAAGGAACAAGAGCTGCTTTCCTTCTCTGCCAGTGCCCACTAGGATTCATGGGCAAGGGAAATTTTTCTAGCTCAGAAGTCAATCACCATTTTCTTAATTTTCTATGTATTAAAATTTGTAGAGAAAGACCTGGGAAGAATTTTACTAACTCATTTCTCTCACCAGAGCTATCTTTTGAAGCATTGTGGACTTCATGGTTATCACTACAAACAGAATTTTTCACATCCTCAACAACTGTAGTTTGTAGCTTTTCAACAATGTCCTCCTTTTCCTGCTCCTCAACCTCTCCTTCTGGTTCAGGTGATTCTTCCTAAAAGAGATCAACCAAAACAGGTAAAAAGAAGAGAAACATGCATCATCTTTGCCACTCCTTCATAAGCATTTCCTCATGTCAGTTAACTCTAGCTTCATTTAAGTTACATCATTCTGGAACATATTCCTCCTTTAGCCCTACTTGGCTCGAAGGAAAATCATTAGCTTCCTGCTCTCAGTCTTACACAAATTTGTTACCTCACTTTCACCCATCCCACCACGAATTTTCCTAAATGGCAGTAAATTTTCCCAGATAAAAACTGTACACAGAACTAAGAAAATTCTAACTGATACCGGGAAAAGTCTACTGCCTATTCTTTCTCCCTCAAAACTGTATTATTACAGCAAAGGAACTATTTTGGCTAGGAGTAAGACATTATCTAACATTAAAAATAGATGGTCAAAAGATGGATACATGCGAAGAATAAGTATTAACAGAAATCCAGTTTACCATTTGTTTCTTACCTATACTATCCTTAGAAAATAGCCTTGTGATTGACTCATTCATATATACTTACATTGGTGCTCAAATGAAATATTGCTCTCAAATTTTCTTCATGCCTATTTAACCTCAAGTTTTCACTTTCTT
Source organism: Acanthisitta chloris (assembly GCF_000695815.1). Lineage (NCBI taxonomy): Eukaryota > Metazoa > Chordata > Aves > Passeriformes > Acanthisittidae > Acanthisitta > Acanthisitta chloris. The sequence goes on from NW_008655130.1 coordinate 27,799, forward strand.
GTTCCAGCGGTTCACAGACTTTATTATCTATTCCCTCATATTGCTCTTCTTCAGTATCTTCATCATCCACAGGTTCAAGAACAACAGAGGTTGGCCTTTCACTTTCAAGTCCTGGGGTTTTTGTTACTAACCAAGAATTATTACCACTTTCAGAGCTATCACTGAAGCTTGGCTTTTTCTCCTGAAGACCACAACTATCTGAGACAGGTTGAGGTACCTCTTTCTTCCAGCCTGTCATTTCAGAGTCTGCAAAACTGGAATCACCATTTCTGTGATACTTCTCTTGAATCATACTTTTCCTGTTCCAGCTTTCTTGCATATCTTGCAGATTATTTGGATTCGGAAAGACAGCTTGTTTTGGCACTGTCTTGCAAGACACTTCATTATTCATGATCTTTGGAGACACTGCTGCTGTATTTTCTTGCAGCCTTTTGTAACATCCAGCTATGAAAGACACAGGAGTATCAACAGATTTCTCCACCTTTTCATCAAGTTCTTTACTCATATTATCATCATCACAGACATCTCCAGTTCTACACCGAGCTTCCCCTTTATAATTAGCATTACTAAAATACTCTGATTTCTGATTAATTTCTCCTTTAGATTCCATTTTCTTCCCCTGCTCCTCTTCCAGTATTTCATTAGACTGAGTTCCTTCATCTTCCAACTCTTCCTCCTCCTTTTCATCTTGAATAAAATCTTCATCATCCTCCTCTTCCTCCTCCTCTTCCTCCTCATAATCTTCATCACCATCTCCATTGTCATTTTCATCATCATCACCTCCTCTTCCCTCTTCCTCCTCATAATCTTCATCACCATCTCCATTGTCATTTTCATCATCATCATCTTCTTCCTCTTCCTCCTCCTCCTCCTCTGATTCTTCCTCCTCCAGGTTGCTTGCAGCTGAGACATCTTGATTAAACAATTCTTCACTGTCCCCTTTGTTTGCATCTGATGGGATTCTTTCTTTGAGACTTTTTTTTGGTGACTTAGGAGTTTCAAATAATCTTCATCACCATCTCCATTGTCATTTTCATCATCATCATCTTCTTCCTCTTCCTCCTCCTCCTCCTCTGATTCTTCCTCCTCCAGGTTGCTTGCAGCTGAGACATCTTGATTAAACAATTCTTCACTGTCCCCTTTGTTTGCATCTGATGGGATTCTTTCTTTGAGACTTTTTTTTGGTGACTTAGGAGTTTCAATTCTAGTACCATCACCATCATCTTAAAGCACAAGAAAACAGAAAATAGATGTGAACAGAAGGAGTTATGTAAACACAACAGGCATGTTTATCTGATTAATGCACAGGAGAGGAGCCATCTGGGAATGTCTGGTAAAGGAGACAGGTAAGGGATGGGCAGGATGGAGGATGGACTTGTATAAGAGAAAAAGACTTAAGAGGGGATTAATATCTTCATCTTAATGTTTTAATGACTTATTTTATTCTGATTTATTAAGTGCTGTGTTTTCAAAACGCTACTTTTATCATTTATTGTAGCAACATCCCCACCACCCCAAAACCTACTTTGCAAGTTCACTTTTATATATATCAGTATATCATGCAACCTTTTTCAAATAGCTTACTGTTCTTCCTGAACTGCTGGGAAGCATTCATTAACAGTGTCAAGTTTGGCTTCTGCAGCTTCTGGAAACAAAGATTTATTTATGAAATTTTTTTTAACAGTAACAACAACAAATCTTTTTGTTCAAGTCAAATCTTGAACAGTAAATTCAATCAGACTGTCCTTATGATAGTGCTGGCTCTTTATCCTATACTTGTAACTACACACTCCTCACACAAGCACTTGAGTGAGTATTTCACACCGTGCAGGGACCCTTCTGCAAATTGTTTCCAAAACTATGATGACATGCATAACAGTTCTAAAAATCTGTTTCTGATATTTGCAATACTTAAGTAAAATTCCACCATATTTAAGACTGCAGTTTAAGGATGCTTACTTGGAAATGTGCACAATGCAAGTAACCGTTAAGATCCCAAGCCCTAATGCATAGATTAGTCCCTGCAATTACCCTTACCAAAATATCCGTAAATTTCAAAATCATGCCAGAAAAAATGCGTAACTTTTATTTAAATCAGTGCAAGAAAATGAAATCATGTTAAAACTAAACATGCTTGCGTCTCTAGCATTAGAGTGGGTTGAACTACCACACTCAGGTTCCTCACCATTGCAGAATCCTAGTGTAACAGAACAGATGCTCCAGACATTATCAGCTGATAATTCTTCAGATCATTAGTAAAAATAGAAAGCATCAGAGCTTATAACTGACAAAAAGAATACTATCCTGAGCATTCAAAAAAGAGGGAAAACATGCAGTGTGAGATCACATGCAAACAGAATGCCATCTTAAAAGAAGAAAAAAGACGACCCATTTGAGTAACTCATTCATTCATTAAGCACTCTTGAGGAACCTGAGGAGGAGGAAAGGAGAACTAGGTGATGAAGGATTTCCATAGATCTTGATAAATAAATGTCCTTATTTCCTTAGTTATATTATATCACCAAATTTTCAGGAAGTAATAACAAATGTTTGGAGAAGGACAGAACAGGTTATAATAGTAACTTACAAGCTTTTAGGATCTGAAAATCTGACTCAAATGAACAAGAACAAATAAAACTACGTGGCTGTTTATTTTGTCACCTACTGCTCTTTTGCTCCAAACTACAAATCTGCTGCATGCTGTTCCGCAGCTAGAGGTCTTTTAGAAACAACTTACAGCAGAAGATAGGCTGGCAGGCCAGAGACTGTGTCTAAGGAGAAAACAATATTGGCTGGAACTGCAGTTTCTGCCAGTCCTGAAGAAAGCTTGCCTTTTAGTTCCTTATTTTTAGAGGACATTTTTCCTGTAAATGCACCATACCTTGGGGGTAAAATCGAGTTCTTCTTCCTCAGAGGTATGCCAACTGTCATCACTCTCCTCTTTCTCAGAGCTTCTTTAAAAGCAAAGCAAAATGAGTACTGTGTCTCTCAAATCATTCCTCAGGCAAGTCTTAGATATTTTTTAAGTCTCACCTTATTGAGTCTCCTTGGGAAAAGTCATCTATTGCTGTTCAAACATTAATCAACATGTTGAAATTAGATTCAGCATGCTAAAAACTAACCAGTACATATAAACATTAAACATGGACAGCTCTACAGGTCATAAACAGAATGAAGCTTCAGATAGTCAATTCAATACAAGGTGGCACAAATCAATGCATTTCCAAAATAAAACTGCTCTTTCAAACCATACTGAGTTTAAAACAACCCCAAACAAACAACCAAAAAACACAACAAAACCCAACAACGAACTACAAGGAAAGAAGAAAAGACCAGAGCTATATCTGGTTTGGACTCTTATAACTAGAAGTTTAATAAACATGTCTAAACAAAGGGAAAAAAAAATCAAAACAAGCATAGCATGAATATCCTATGTTAGTAAACAGTTAACAAAATGGTGGTGGCTTAGCAAAACATTAAGTAAAAGACTATCCAAAGTAATCATATTAAACACATGAGTACACATCACATACAGAGATTTACCATTTTAATGTAGCACTATGGGTAACATTATGCTATATACTACACTATCTGCTGCTCTACCCAGTTACAGATTATTCTGAAGAGAAAAATCAAAAAGCATGATCAAGATCTAAAGCTTATCCTCAGGTAGAAGAACCACCAGCAGTTCTCTATACTGCACTAAAAAAGGGCATTCAGCAGACAAAAGGGGCAAAACCAGGACGTTCTATACCACACTCCACACACTCAGTGTAACAAAGGCAAGCACGTAGGATCATAGGATAAATCAGGTCAGAAGGGATCTCAGGAAGACTCTTAGCCAACCGCCTTCTAAAAGAACGCTCAGCTATGAGGTCAAATAAGGTTGCTTAGGGCTTTATCCACTCTGGCCTTGAACACCTCCACGCAGGGAGACTGTACAATCTCTTTGTTGTACTGTCTTTACTGTTC
>NW_008655131.1:0-5281 GCF_000695815.1 Acanthisitta chloris
GGGGTAGGAAGCGGGAATAGGACCCGGGCGCGGTGCTGAGCAAGTGTTGAGCCTCTCTCTTCACTTCTCCTCCTCGTCTTTTGCTTTCTGCAAGTTTTGTCGGGGAAGGGGGAGGATTTTTTTCCTCCTTCTTTTACCTCCAGCAACTGCTGCTTTATAACGTGTAGAGATAAGACGGCCTGGCATCAGATGATCACAGAGATAAGTAATCTCTCCCCTCGGCCAGTGGTATAGCTGACCGTATGCTCTTGAATCTTAGAGCGCTAAGTCTTTCCTGTGAATGAACGAGAAAACACTCGACAGGTCGTGAATAATCGTTTTAATGAGTGTGCAAAAGCGTGCGACGGGGTGCACGGAGCTGTCGGGTTAAACAAACAACTTGTACCCTGACGAAATCCGATTGTTAAAGTGCAAAGTGGTGTCAGTCCAATTTCCATCCCAGTTCTAAAAACCACAGATCTAAGTCGCGGGAGTCCAATTTTCCCCATTAAGAAAAATAACAATATTTTCTGAACGTAAGTGCGATCGTCCCTAATGTTTGCCTCTGGCGAAAAAAAGACCAGTTGCATATCCCAGAGGTATCAAAGTTCTTTTCATTATTTTTTTTATTATTTTTAAGAGAGTAGTTAAAAAGCGTGTATTTGATATTTTCCCAGTTATTATCAGATCAATGCGGTAAATATTTCCCTTTTTTGTGTGTTCGTCGCCGCCCCCCCATGTTTTTGTGGTTTTTTTTTTTCTTCCACAGATCACTGGAGGCAAACATCGAATTAATTGGATCTCAATGACTGAGGTTGGTAACTTTGTATTGAACTAAGGTTATCTCTGTCATAGTGTTGAGGTGTCTAGAAGACATTTTAGGAGTTTCTATAAAAGGCAAATCCAAAGCACACATATGATAAAATTAAAAGATATCTACAATATTGTATACTCCAAATCCAAGTTATATGACTTCTATGTAGGGAGGTAACATTCTGTGAGTCTGTAATAATAATTTAGAGGTAGGATAGATTATCTATCTAATTCAGGAGAAAAAAATAAAAATGTTGGAGTGTTTTTTAAAATGTTATTTATATTTTTTAAAAGCCTGACATCGGAATAGCCAGGTCTGCTTCCTCCACAACTAGAGGGCCTTGCAGTGTTTTGAAAATGCAAACCCCACTCTTTTAAATCCCTTGATTTTTTTTTTAAGGTTAGTAATGGCGAATATTCCTAATGTTGATTGTTGCTATAGACTTTCAGACCGACTACAGGTCTGGCTCTTACCATGAAAAGTCATTTTGAGATATGCCCTCCTTTTCCTTGAAAATATCGATTTGAGCAAAGCGAGGCGAAGCAAGGCAACCCCAGCTGGAAACCAATGCTTTTTAAAGTTTTTCTATCTTCCGATTAATACTCGATTTTTTAAAAATAACGTGACACTGGAAAACGAACGGCATGACAGTATGTATTACTAGGCTATAGACAATGGGGTCCCAATGCAGTTTCCAGCGATGCAAATGTGAAATTTACTTTTGATACTTGTGGAAGTCGAATCTGGCCATTGATGAACCGGAAAGGAATGTCCATGTGGCTTTGGTCGCAGGCTAATCTCCAGCGTTCGTAGCATTTGGAGTTAAAACACAGATTTTTTTTTTTTTCCCCACCATGGCAATTTTGTGTTGTGCTTCAGAAACCATGTAGGCATTGAGAATAGATATCGGCGAATTTCGTGTCCCCAGGCGCGGCACAATCGTCTTTGTGTACCTGCCTCTGAAACCGGTGATAGAAAGAAAAGAGAGAGAGAGGAAAAGAGAGGGAGAGGGGGGGAGAAGAAACAAACCTCATCTCCGCTGGATTTGGTAGCGGATCTATAACTAATGAGCATACGATCATATAACAGTATTTAACAAACATCTGACGAGTCTTCTGGGCATTTTCAAACATGGCTTTGTTCAGACTATATGACTTGAAACACGTCTTTGCCCAGACCAGTCTAAACGCTGGATACTGTCAAAACCGAAATGTTCCCTCTGTTTTCCTGAACTCCCTCTGTGAGGGAAAAAAAAAAAAAAAGGGGGGGATGTAGGCTCAGCCCCACGGAGGAAAGAGAGAGGAGAATGAAAGACAAAGCACAAGGACATGTGCCTGCCGAGCACACAGGACAGGAGTCTACATCCTGAGAGCTAGGAAACATTTCTTATCCCAATGAAAGGCTAATGCCCTCCTCCTGCAACTGCAATTTCCTTTGCAACAAAAACGTACGTAAAATGGGCACGGTGAATAGTAAAAACCTATTAGTTTCCTGCTGTAGTTCTGCTAATAAATAAACTTCTAAGTGTTTAAAACACTCTATCTGTCACATTCACAAGATAGGTACTGCAAATTCCTGTTGAAAATATACAAACAAAGATCCAAGAGGTTGCCTCTGTTTTTGTATCTCTCTCTCACAAGAAATGCACTATCAAAACATTAATTATATTTGAAAGGGAACAGATTATTTGTTTGAGAAAGAATTACATTCTTGAATTTATATTCCACGCAGACCTCTCCTCCTGTCTGCTGAGAGGGTTGAACTGTAAATCTGTCTGAAATGATGTACCCCTAAAATGTAGGTAGGTGTGTCACATTAGAGTAGTAAAGAGATTGGAGATAATATGTAGGTGCTTTTAGACACCTCTGTGGGATGGGTCGTTAGGGAATGTCGAAATGAACACGAAATTGCAAATCTAACATGTGAAGAACATACACTCATTCTTTGACAATGAAAATACAAACACACATAGACACGCAGAGTTGAGCCTAGTTAGTTATTAAACACTGTGACTCACGGGAGTTTGGGGCTGCAGTTTCTTTTTTATTTGTTTGTTTGGTTTGTTTTGCTTTGTTTTGTTTGGGTTTTGGGTTTTCTTTATTTTAAAATGCTTTCATGCACGTATTGCCGTAGCCGATAGTTGATAAGCTACTTACGTGTGATTAGTTATCACTTAAATCACGAGCCGTCTCTTAAAGATTATACCTTCTTTTATGGCTTTAAAAACACTAATAAAGGGGTTAAACGTATGCCCTCATACCTTTACCTTTCTTCTAAGAATAATGGTGGAGCTTTAATAGGAGCTCCTGAAAAACTCTCCTTGGTGTCTCCTTTTTCCACTCTTCGCTAACCAGACGTTCATCGTTTCCTAACCTACCTTCAGACGCCGTTAGCTATCTCAGCAGCATCGTTCTCCAGCATTGCAAGTATTTTGGCAGGGACTGATGTCAACAGCCCGGTCAGAAAGGTGTCTGGGGTTGTCGTGTCATGCTTGGGGAAATTCGTCACTGAATCAGTGCCCTTAACTTGGGACAAGGGAGAGTGCGTTAGCATCAGGTCCTGCAGAGGTGGGCTCTTTTCTCTGTTTCTGTATTTCTTGAGCCTTGGGAAATCCAAACCATGCGGCCTGAAGGGCGGTCGCAGGGAGCACGGGGAGAGGGTGCTGGGTGGACTTTTCTGCCTGTGGCTCTGCCTGGGATGTGCTGTTTCCCTGATTAGGTATCTGAGGAGGACATGACGAGAAAAGCCTGACAGCCAAAGTGGGAACTGTCCGGGAGAAGGATCCGTGATGAATGAGGTCTGCGAAGTCATGATGCAAAAGCAACGCAGGACAGTGTGCTGGCACCAAATGCCGGTTTTTGTTCGCTAGAACCAGAAAGAAAAGCAGGGGACTGGGAATGGGGGAGGGAGAGCACTGGGGAGTGGAGGCATTGGAAGGGAGAGAACGGAGAATTTAGTGGCTGTCTGGAGTGTAAACAAGAGTCCATCGTCTCCTCGAGAGAAGGAGAGGCTGCGTTTATCAAACGCGCTAGCGCCCTGCGAGAGGCAGAGACGCCACCGGAGGGCTCGGAGATGCCGCCGTGAAATCTGGATCCGGCTGACTCGAGGGACAGTACTTTATGAAGTAATCGGTCCCGAAATCTCCCAGGCAGGTGTCCGAGTTTAACTGAGTCTCTACGATAATCGCCGAACAATCGCAGGGAACAAGACTTGCCCGGGGCAGGGGATATGGTGGGGAAGTGGCAGGGGGAGGGAGAGTGCGAAGTGGGAGAGACAGGAAGACATAAACCAAAACGCACTGCAAACATTTATTTCATTCCTCGGGTAACTTCGTGCAGATCTGAAGCTTCTTCCCCGGGCTTGGTGGGAAAAAGCTGTCATGGAAGAGACTGTAACTTCTTGCATTGTTTTTGACCGTGCACTGTATTTGCCATAATGCCAATAAACGCTTTAAGCGCATCTTACTAGCGGCCATCAGATGCTCCAGCCCCTCAGGCCCCTACTAAACGAGATCTGGCCCGGCTAGGAACTGCTGAGTCTCTCCCTACCTTCGTGCGTTCTTAGCGCTCTGGGAAAATGTGCCTGGATGGACTGGGATCTATTGCACCGACCGTTGGGTTTTCTGTCCTCGGAGGGGCCAGTTTTGGCTTGCAAGGGGTAGCAGAGACAAGGGCTCGCTTCATGTTAGCGGATTCAGGATTTCAGGTCCTTGAGTTTAGCGGTCGGAGACAACCCTCCCAGATTTTTTTCCCGGTTTGCGGGGAGAGGCAGCTCTCCCAGGGACGATTTTCCTGGTGAGTAGCATGGCCCATATCGCTCACCCTCTCAGCAAATGCCAGCAGATGGATGCAATTAAACTGCTGCCGGACCCTGATCCAGGGTGTGAGAGGGTTGGCCATTATACAGTGCCTATGGTTTGATGTTCTCTCCTGACAGCTGCAACAGGGAAGAAGAACGAAAAGTGGGTGCTCCCAACTTCCCCGTCCCACGGGGAGCACGGCAGGACCCCAAAGCTCAGGAGAGAAAAAGAATAATAGTTCCACACACGTGTTAGGAGCATTCAAATATCTATGTAATGTTATTAATAATCATAAAATCACAGCAAAACAACGACTCTCTTATAAAGGAAATCTGAGGAGTGCAGTGAGCTAAGTGAAAGCTCTGTTTTCAAGGCAAGGCAGGATTAGTTCCCTGCACATAATAGCCAGTGTGTAGGAATTGCAAATGAACATCACCAGCAGTGCTGGAGTTACTCTTCTTAAATTAATATCGAGCTGGCACAACGTGCAAATAACAGACATTTCTCAGCTTTCGAGAGGAACGAAGATTGAAATTAGCATATATGTATTTTTCCCTAGTTTAATCCAAGAAACTCCTTTCCCGGTGTAGCCAGTCAGCAGTGGAAGAATTTGGGGTAACGCCCCCACGACCTGTTTTGTGGGTTAAAAAACTCCATCAACAAAACAGCAAAACCTCGAACTGGACCCG
>NW_008655132.1:0-927 GCF_000695815.1 Acanthisitta chloris
GGCTCCCGACCCCGCAGGGAGATTTTGGGGTGCACGTCGTGCTCCTCTCCGGTGCCACCCCTGTCCCCTCCCTGCCAGGCTGACAAACGGGCTCATCACAACGCGCTGGAGCGCAAGCGCAGGGACCACATCAAGGACAGCTTCCACAGCCTGCGAGATTCCGTGCCCTCGCTCCAGGGAGAGAAGGTGAGTTTGTGGAGCGTGCTGGACGTATGCCATGCACCCACCCGGGCTCCAAGCCTCTCCTTTTGGGATATTCCCAAGGCTCTGTCCTGCCATGGGAGTCCCCAGCAGGGACAGGAGCCAGGCTCTGCAGACAGGGTGGGATGGGCCAGGTGATCCCATGGGTATTCCCCCCTGGGCTAGGTCTTTATCTTGCCTCTGGCTTTTCCCACTATTGCAACAGGCATCCCGGGCTCAAATCCTGGACAAAGCCACAGAGTACATCCAGTACATGCGCCGGAAAAACCACACACACCAGCAGGACATCGACGACCTCAAGCGGCAGAACGCGCTGCTGGAACAGCAAGGTGGGAGCTGGGATCCGATACAGGGATCAGGGAGCTGGGGTCCTGCAGGGTCTGGGAGTCGGGGGCCAGGATCCAGGAGCTGGGGTCTGGCAGAGTGCAGTCAGAGCTAGGATCTGTCAGAGTCCAGGATCTAGTGGGAGCTGGAGTCCAGAAGGAGCGGTGGTCCAGGCTCTGGTGGGAGCTGAGGTCTTTCTGGATCTGGGATCCAGGATCTGGTGGGAGTTGGGGTCTGATGAAAGCTGGAGTCCAGCAGAGTCTGGGATGCAGGGTCTAGTGGGAACTGGGACCCAGCAGCAGCTGGTGTCCAGGACGTGGTGGGTGGCAGGGTGTGGCTGGAGCTGGGATCCGGGATGCCTTGGGATGCATCCAGAGCCGTGCCCAGGCACAGGGGTGACAC
>NW_008655133.1:0-5063 GCF_000695815.1 Acanthisitta chloris
CTGAACTAGTGGGGAGGTGTCCCTGCCAGATTCTGACAGATACTTTGATCTGTGATTGCCTTTACTCATTTTCATTTCTTCTCTTGTGCAGGGTGACTTGGCTGATTCTTTCTTCATTGTGGAATCTGGAGAAGTAAGGATTATAATGACAAGGAAGGTAAACATCTCTGAAACACAGAAATGTTTTAATTTTATTTCTTTTAAATAATCTTGATGTATTCTAAGTGTTAAATGGTGATGCTACCATTGTCACTAATTTTGCTTATGCAGTTCTGAGTTCAGCAATTCCCTCTCTCATACTTTTTCTTTCTCTTTCTTTTTTTTTTACGATATTTCAGGGTAAACAAGACCTAGAAGAGAATGGAGCAGTTGAAATAGCTCGATGCTCAAGAGGACAGTATTTTGGAGAACTTGCTCTTGTAACTAACAAACCACGAGCTGCTTCTGCATTTGCTCTGGGCACTGTCAAATGTTTAGGTATTGTTCAATAATATTTTATATCCAATATAAAATGATACCTAATCTATTTGATTTGTTTTGTTGTGGTTCTGTCCTTTTCCAGAACGTAAGATTTAATTATATTTACCCAAGTAAGGCTGTTTAAGTATTCCTATTTATGCTGTTTATTTGCAAACAATATTTGCAGTTGATAACTGCTATTAAACACGAATTCTCCAACATTTATCTGATCCTGTGGAAGAAAAAGTTGTTCCAGGACAGTACAGAGTATAGCTGCAACCCATTTATAACTATCAGATAAGTGTCTCATACTCTGCAGAAGGGTGAAGTATTTCATTTCTCAGTAGACTGACTCTCATCTAAGAAATAACTGTTAAAAATCCTGTCCCATTTTGTCACCATGACTTAAGCTTTTAGCAAATTCCTTGTCTCCACCAGCTGTTAATTGAATTATTCTATCACACTATAGTCTCAGGCACTTTTTCTGTGAAGACCCTGGGAGCTGAGCTCATAGACCACCCATTGCTTTTCATGGGCTGATGTTTTGCTCCTAATTATTGGTTTGTAATTATGGGGAAAACTGTAAATTGCAAAGACAAATTTGGCATTCTTGAATAACAGTTTGATTACCAAGCCAGAAACCAAAAATTTTCTCTAGTTTTTAAAAATCCCTGACTTCCAACACACAGAGATATCAGGCAATAAGGATACAAAATGATAGACAGGAAAGAATAAGAGGCTGTGGTGAGGAAAAGTGTCATTACCCAGTATGGGTGAATAAGCAAGGTCTGTGGCATTTACCAAATAGCAGAGATCCTGAACATTTCTCAGGAGACAAGAGATTACAGCCCAGCAGGTTGGAAGGATGAAGTTTCCTCTCTGGCCTTTTGGCTGGAGCTATAGAGGATAACATTATGTGATCAGGTAAAGAAAATAGTCTGATCAGCTGTGCACTGACATTGAGTGTGAATTACTGACCAGCTGCATCAGTTAAAGATGTGGCTCTTTGAAATCTTAAGAGTTTATTTTGTGGAGGAGTCCAGGCCCCTTCAGACTTCTTCCCCAGCTCCTGGGTAACATAAGTATTGATATGAAAATAGTTTCAAAATCAAAAGCACAGAAAATTCAGGTTTCAAGACAGCAATGTGTTGGTTGATCTTGGTTTTGCTAAGGTAAGTGGTTCTGTTCTGTGCAAACAATATCTGTGGCTCAATAGTCTCTGTTCTGTTGTCATTTAAAATTGTACATTGGAACGTCACAAACACGACGATTAGTGTCTGTAACTGACGAGCACATCATATTCTTTCTCTTTCTCTCCTTTTATCTTAGTTATGGATGTGCAGGCATTTGAAAGGCTTTTGGGACCTTGTATGGAAATTCTGAAAAGAAACATTGCAAACTATGAAGAGCAGCTAGTTGCTCTGTTTGGAACAAACATGGACATTGCCGATACCAGTGCATGAACTAAACGTTGGAGCAACAAGATCTGTTATGAGAATATAGCACAGTAGTGGTTAGTCCACTGAGAAATTGTCTCTCTTCCTATAGATGCCAAGCATTTTCTGTGATTTTAAGAGTGGGGTTGGGTTTTTTTTGGTTTAATTTCATTTTGGTTGGAATTTTTTTTTTTTTTGGTTTGGTTTTGTTTGGTTTGGGTTTTTGGTTTTTTTACTTATTACAGTGGACATACTAGTAAAAAAATAGAAACTCAATAAATTGTGGGCTTGGTTTTCAGAAGTGCTTAGAAGTGATGGTTCCATCTGGCATGAAGAGGACCTGTAGTAGGACAGCATCTTTGAAAATCAAGTCCTTAAACACAGCATTTCCTTAAAGAATAGATTTTGAATCAAACAAACACATGCAATGTACTTGTTAAACAAGCTTCTGTTCTTCAAAGAGGTTACAACTTCTCTGGAAAGACTGTTAGTTTGAATGTGATATGTTGAAAGTATTAGTGCACACAAAAGTGTTTATATGTATTAATACAGAAGATATACAGTAGATATTACTTTGACTATTACAGTTGTCATGATTTTATGTTGCATTTATCACAGGTGTAGTGACTCACGAGATTAATCGTAAGATAAAGCATGACAATGCGTTTCGTGTAACGCTCATGACCCAGATCTGATGATTTTTAACATTTTGTAACTTGTTTTAAAGTCCTCTCTGTTTGATATGTCATGTTTCAGCACGACATTGTAATATCTTATGCAATTTAGAGGACTTGTATATTTTTGCAATAAACTGCATTTTTTTTTATTAGTTCCATGTATTCTGTACATGAGTGAGGACAGCTGACAAATTAACCTTGATGCTTTAAAAGCAAAGGCAGAGGTCATTGTCATGTTCTACCTAACCATACATAACCTCTGTTGTTTTCCTTCTCCCTCGTTTTATATTTATGCATTTTGTCTTCTCTATCTAGGCTTGTTCTCTAGTCAATTTTTTTTAGGTCTCACCTTTTTCATTGTTAAATCTTTTACCTGTTTCAAATGAAATGATCTCTGTATATCTCTCTTCTTGCAGTCTAATCTCAGCTGTGAAAGATCAGAGTCAATTACTGAAGTGATTGATGTTGAAAGCCATGCTAAACTAAGCTTGTCCTTGAAAATTCCTTATCAGGAAGTGCAAAAATATTTTTAATTTGGAAGATCAATCCTTCAAAAGCTTTGCACACATCTGTCATTGTTAAAGCTAACATGTCTTGCTTTCAAGAACCTGTAGGTCACCACACAACAATGTCTTCTAGCCATAATAGCATGGGTTACCTTCTGAGACTGAGGAGAGAGAATATCATGTTAATAGGAGCACAGAGCTCATTTGCTTACAAGGGTCTGTGGCTGGAAATTTCAGGCACAGACCAGTTCTAATCCTGCTTACTGACCTGTCTGTGGATGTCCATGGAAAGCTGGTGCACATAATGGAGTGAGCAGTGGTTCTGCCACAATGACACTACAAGAGGTGTGGGAAGGCTCTTTGTGCCCTGTTTCAAACACCTGAACTATAAACATCTTTCCTTCTTAGATAATGACTTTTCTAAGGCCAAATACTTGTGTATGTTGGTGTAATCATTATCCTGCAGTTAATGATCTGTTCTGACCATTTATATAATCATACTTGTACATGAAATTATGATTATATAATATGATTACACTGTATAATTTATATCATACAGGATGGTATAAATTATAAAGCAAATTCCTAACAAAATGCAATCTAAGCAAAATTTACAAGTGTAATTTTTTTCTTACCTAGAAGCCTGGTATGAATAATTGCACATATGATAACTTGCCTTTGTACTTTTGATTTATGGGGGAAAAAAGAGAAGCCTGTTATACTAGAAGGAAATATCAGGTAACCAAAACCTACACTCTTGTCATTCTGTATGCTTAATCTCTCAAAGCTACCTATATTTTGCACTGGCTTGATGTGATTAAGAAAAAATGCTAGAAATTACTTGTATGGCAGTAAACTACAATCAAGGCCATAAATGCCAGTCATGATATTTTCAATATTGTTGGTTATATTTAAAGTTTCCTTACAATAAACAACACTTTTATATATAAAAAATTATGTTTATTGATATTGTTGTCTTTTAATTCCATTATCATGAATTTACAAGTGACCTATTTATATTCATTTATTAAAAAAATTCATAATTCTTAACACTCTCATGTTGATTTTCATAATTGATGTTATGAGGATGCTTTGTCTACTCAGAACAGACGACGTGTTGGTGTGGTAATTGTCATAGCTACTTTGTATTTGATGATTTGTAGTTTATAGCTGAGAAAAAGCTGTGGAGTGACCAGTTTGCATTTTCTGAGTCCCAAAGTACAGCTTCATGTTGCAGCAATTTTAGTGTTTTGCTCTCGGGCACTGGATGATCCTTCACATGTCACACACAGGGCAACCAGGGGATCAAGCCCAGCCAACATGGTTTTCTGAAAGGAAGGTCCTGCTTATCCAACCTGATCTCCTTCTATGACAAAGTGACCTGCTTAGTGGATGAAGGGGAAGGCTGTGCATGTGGTCTGTCTGGACTTCAGCAAGGCATTTGACCCTGTCTTCCACAGCATACTTACAGAAAAACTGGCTGCTCATGGCTTGGCTGACTCTTCAATGGGTAAAACACTGACTGGATGGCCCAGAGAGTTGTGGTGAATGGAGCTAAATCCAATTGGCAGCCAGACCAGACAGGTGTTCCCCAGGGCTCAGTACTGCGGAACATCTTTATTGATGATCTGGACATGGGGATTGAGTGCACTGGTGATCTGGACATGAAGGTTGAGTGTACCCTCACTAAATTTGCAGGTGACACTAAGCTGGGTGGGAGTGTGGATCTGCCTGAGGGTAGGAAAGCTCTACAGAGAGACCTGGACTGACTTGATCAATGGGCTGAGGACAACTGCATGAGGTTCAGTGCGACTCAGAGCTGGTCCTGCACTTGGGACACAGCAATCCCATGCAGCTCCAGGCTGGGGGAGGAGGGGGACAGAGTTGCTCATCACAAAGAGACTTGGCAGTGCTGGTGACAGTGGCTCAGTGTGAGCCAACAGTGTGCACAGGTGGCCAAGAAGGCCAAAGGCATCTTGGCCTGG
>NW_008655133.1:5110-6468 GCF_000695815.1 Acanthisitta chloris
AGGAAGGTGATCATCCCCCTGCACTGGGCAATGGGGAGGTCAGACTTGAGTCCTATGTTCAGTTTTGGGCCACTCACTGCAAAAAGGCCACTGAGGCACTGGAGTGAGTCCAGCCAAGGGCAACGAGGGCAGAAAATACCTAGAACACATGTCCTATGAGGAAGGGCTGAGGGAGTTGGGGTTGTTCAGCCTTGAGAAGAGGCTCAGGAGTGACCTCATGGCTCTCTACAGCTACCTGACAGGGGTTGGAGAGAGGTGGGGGATGTCTCTCCTGCCATGGCTGCAGGGAGAGGAGTAGAGGGAATGGTCATAAACTGAGACAGGGGAGAGTCAGATTAGATGTTAGGGAAAATGTTTTCCCTATTAGGATGCTCAGGCACTGGAATAGGTTGCCCAGGGAGGTGGTGGAGTCACCATCCCTGGAAGTGTTTAAGAGGCATCTGGATCTGACACTGGGAGGATCTGGTTTAGGGTTTAGTGGTTCCAGCAGTTACAGGTTAATGGTTGGACTCGCTGATCTTAGAGGTCTCCTCCAACCTTGCTAATTCTATGATTTCTGGAGTTTTCTTCATTGGTGAATTCAGGAGAGGCTTAACTAACAGTAATAAATTGTCACGTAGTAAGTTGCATCCAAATCATTATATCCTTCATCAGTCAGTACTTGGGATTTCTCCTGGATCTGTTCATATGTACACTTCAAACATGACAGTCTTCATGTCATAAATGTGGTGAGTGTCCATCCTAAGAAAGAAATCATGCCAAATCAATGATTCTTTTAAAGAACTTTTAAAAAAAGTTAGATAATTCTAGCAATTTTAAACAATACCTTTAAGGTTTACCTTATGAGACTCTCTGTGTCTATGCTTACATTACCTGATGCTTCTGCTATTAATGATGTTAGCTGTCCTTGTTTATAGTTAGATTACTAAAGGAATGGCATTTTGGCAATTACTTGGCACATATGTGTTGGTTTGTTTCTCTCTTCTCTCCCCAGCCTCACCAGAAACTTATAATTCTGCAGATGATTTAAATTAATTTGACAAACAGCTAAGTTCTAAATAGGGAAAAAAAAAGGCTTCAGTGAGTTTGTTGAAAATATGCCACAGTGGGTGAGGAGAGAAAAGCCTGAGAGAAGTCCTGCACAAGAGACATCCATGGGATTGCATGCTAGTAAGCAAAAGAGAACCCACATGGCAGCAAATGCTTGTTTACAAATGCTTTAACCACACAAACCCTGAGGAAAGCAACTTCCTTGGCCCTAATGCTGATGCCATCACTTTTTAAATGTCCACTGACATTGTGCTCCATGAGATTTAATTCAGATTCATCTGAAATCATTCCCTTCTGGAGCTCCTGTT
>NW_008655134.1:0-5988 GCF_000695815.1 Acanthisitta chloris
CCCGCCGAGGTGGAGTTGCCTCCCTGCCCACCTGTCCCTGTGTCCCTCGGGGGCACCGGATCGTCAGGCTCCCCCCGGGCAGGGCACACCGAGCCGGTATCACTGATGGCCAGGACCGAGAGCACCAGACTGTCCGTCCCGGAACGCTCCGTGCAGAGCTGAGCCACAGGGCACAGTAACCACACAGGCCACAGGCTCAGGCAGAACAGGTGTCTCACACCCAGGGACTGCAGAACTCAAAGGAAAGGGCAGAGAGGACAGTGAACGATGCCCTCACAGAGCTGTGAACATTGTGCACTGCTGGGCACAGAGACCAAAGCGGCTGAAGAGACAAAAAACATGGTTAGAAAGAAGCCCAAGCCAGGTCATAAAGGGGACAGGAGACGTGTCAGCGAGAGGAGAGGTAGAATGCAATCTCCTGGAGCACGGTGGGCTCAGACTGCAGACAGACAGCTTTTGAAACGTGTGCTGTTGAGCTGGCAAACAGGAACAAACAGATACCCAGCAATCTCATTAAACATGTTTCACAGGAAGTTTTGGGGAAGATTTGGAATATTTCTAGCATAATTTAGCAATTTCTAACTTTTTGGTGCTGGGGATGATCTGCAGTGAGGAATGAAAGAATTGGAAATTTGGCTTTAAAAGGCCTTTAAAGTGCAAATCATTGTGGAAGTCAAGTGCTTGGCTGAAGGGTCAGGTCAGCTAGTAAGACAGGAGAGTGAGAGTACATTCCACTTGAGATACGTTAATATCCTATCTGCTCCCCAGAGGGGCTGGGTAGGAAAAATACCACCCTCATTCAAGTAACAAATATAAAACATGTTAAACACTTACGCAAAAAGTCCTGGAAGATTTATTCACAGTTATAGTAAGTCGAAGAGATGTTTGGGTAGATGAGGAGGAGTGTTTCTAGTACTAATTTGAGTACTTGAGATGAGGTGGTTCCAGCACAAGCTTCCACCCACAGCCTCTGCCACAGGAGCCACGTGTGAGCTCAGCCCTCAGTGCTCAGTCCTGATCCAGAACTACTCTTTGATCTGCACTGGTGTTCCTTGACTCATACAGAAATACCTGTATCCATGTAAAGTAGCTTTGTAACCCAAGTTACTGTGTTCAGACCAGGGATATTCTTCCCCTTGAAACAAATCAATGCACTAAAGGCTCTGCATATAACCATCAAATGAAGGCAAGTTTATAAAAACATTGTTAAAATTGGTTGCAAAGGCAAAAAAACCCCTGCATGGTCAGTAATGAGGAAAAAAACAAGGAAGTTGGTAAATACAATGCTGGTGCAGTGTGAAATTACAGCTTGGAAACCCCTAACGTTCCAAGGAAGTTGGTAAATACAATGCTGGCGCAGTGTAAAATTACAGCTTGGAAACCCCTAACGTTTTAACACTCGCTAACAGAGTTTCATAAATCTCATCACCCTTTTTGCAACATGGAGTGACGCTGAGAGCTAGAGCTGCAGACTCTGAGTGTTGCTCTGTTATGTTTCGTGTGCATCTTAAAGGTTTAGTAAACTTAGTAACATTAACAGATGTAGTAAATATTTGGTGGAGACTGTACTATGCAAGAGGCATGGACAGGTTTATGTTGGACAGTTTCTAGACTGGACGTGCTAAGGACTAAAGTGAGCAATTTAAATCCTCTCACGGAATAAATGGGTGGTTGGGAAGTGTGCATTCACCCCAGTGTGAGGGAGACAAGGGACAAAAAGGGGTAGCTGAGGTGGTGGATAAACTGAGGGTGGCTGATAACTAACAAGTGCCAGGAAAAATGGCTGCAAAATTAGTGTTTGGTAACCTCATTTCAATACGTCTCAGTGAAACGTCTATTTTATAGGCAACTGGTTTGTAATGAGCATATCTTCCTACCCCTGGGGAAGGAATTATAATGGCAACCCCATGTTGGCATCTGTTCATCAGCAGTTTCTCAACCTGCATTTGTGCAGGTGTAGGCAAGAACTTTTGAGCAGGAAAGATTACAGTCATGTAGCTTATGTGATAAGCATGGGATAATCAATCTGAAAAACAGCCTGATAGTGTATTTCAAGAAAAGGATGACCCCCCTCAAGCTCACAGTTAATAAAGAGCAGTGTAATTCACAAAAATAAATGGGGATGTGTATGGGAAATTGCTGAGGTTCTGTCCTTGCTACAGAAGGCACAGCGATGGGTCTGGCAACATGAACAGTGCCAGTTCTGGCGGTGGAAACTCGAGTTTAAAAGTTTGCCTAAAAAACAGGTGTGAGCTGGTAAATCTGGTAATGCTGTCAGAGGAAACCAGAAAGGTGAGGGGAGGATGAGTGTCCAGAATTTCTTCTGGTTAAAGGATAAAACAGACCCTCAATATGGAATTTGTACAGCGCATCCTAACTTTATTTTGTATATATGAATGAAGCAAAGTCAGGAACATTCCAGAACTGAGGATACAGAACACAGTCTGTACTCTCTAAATGTCAGTAAAGAAATAGGAGAATTTGTTCAAACTTTCAACTGAATAGACACTGAGTAACTATTTGTTCAAACTGAGAAAACTCAGATTTCTGTGGAAAAGACAATGGGGAATCAAATGTTAACCATGATGTAGATGTTCCTGTTTAAGTGCAGGAAGCTTTTCTCACTTCCTGCCTAGTATTAATTTGTGTCCTAAGCTGTAGAAGTTTCTTTCCCCCCACTTTACCTGGTGTATTTATGAGAGTGAGCAGTTCATTAGGTCCTCCAAACCCCGTTTTTGCTGTTGTGGCTCGTGCCCGTGGCTGCAGCTGGAGCGGGGCTCGGTAGTAATTGTGCCCCGGTGACAGGGCAGCAGAGGCAGCGAAGCCCCCGAGGACAGCGCCGGGGTGACAGCAATGCCTGCTGGCCTGGCCGCAGAGCCTGTTTGAATGTCTCAGAATAGATGAGCTGATTAGCTGTGAATCGCCCTCCCAGAAGAGATGGAGCATTAATAGCAAACAAAAGGGAAGCAGAAGGGAAACTTCAGGCAGAAGAAAATAATCCAGGAATTAAAAGCTTGGTGAAAGCCTTAGGATGCTTCCAGATTGACCTGAAAGTCTTCGTTCAAACCATAGAAACAGAGGACTGATACTGTTCTCTCTAGGGTGGATTTGGTGAATGTGGCTGAACCAGTATTTTAATATGTAACACACCCACTGCAACAAATCTACACGAGAGTGCAGTTACAGCTACTGTGTCTCCTCGGTCAGTGATAGCCTTCCAAAGCTGTGACCTGAATTTCCTGGGGAAACTCCCCCTGTGGCATCCCAGCCAGTGGGAAAAATGCTGGCTTTATAGATCAGTAGTAAAGCTTCATCTAAAAGGTTATGCCTTGAAAGAGAATACCGTGCTACCTGACTAATTGTGACTGTAATGTTCATGCGTGTTTTTCCTGATTTCTCAGTGGGTGAATGTTAGGAAAATCTCTACCAATGTTTATAGACTGATGCAAAGCTTATTACATGTACATGTTCCATGTGAAGCAGAAGTTGTTTCACCAGCCTCAAGTCTGTAATTCTTGTTGTTATCAAACAATAAGCCTCATGAGTTATGGATCAGGTCATTCCAAACAGCCTCCAGAAGTGTTCACATATGTTGCTTTAGAAAAAAGCCTGTTCTTAATGCTCCCAAACTGGGATTCATCAGGCATTGTTAGGAGAGCTGGTTGCCCTCAGAGGCACTCGTTTGTGCCCTGAAACAAGAGAGATGTTTAAATCAGCCTATGTAACTACTTGTTTGGATGGAAATAGGTTACATCGACTTGTATTCCATTGCAGTTTAAGAAACAATAATGCGTAACTGCACGGAGTGCAAATGGTCTTTGGAAAATGCATAAGAAAATATAAAAACAGATCAAAAAAAAAAAAAAAAGGGAAAAATCCCCCAACACAATCCTGTTCTACAAACATAACCAAAGAGTTAAGTCTGGAGCCTTCTGTCTCCAAACTCCAGTGAAGATCGAGGCAAAAAGCCATTGAGAACCTCAGCCTGCTCCAGGTCCCCATTTCCTCCCTCAGAGGACCCACATTTCCCCCACTCCTCCTCTTGTCGATGTACTTACAGAAGCTTTTCTTGTTGCCCCAAGATCCCTGGCCAGATTTGATTCTGTAGGACTTTAGCTTTCCTAACCTGATACCTGGCTGTTCAGACAATTTCTCTGCATTCCTCTTAGGCTACCTGTCCTTGCTTCCACCCTCTGTAGGCTTCCTTTAAAAAGCTAGGTAAGCAGTAAAATACCTTCCCTTTCAAGTGTTTGAAGTACCATACACTGAATGACCTTTTCATTTTCCATTCACAAAGAAATAGGAAATAACTATTCTTATTTCTGATACCTGTGATTATGCCAATAGCTGTAACTCAGGCCCATGAAATCCTTTAATATAATGAGCTGTGCTGGAGAGTCATTCCCCTAAAGAAAAGAGCCCAGGATGATTGACCTGAAATGACCTCTTCATTTTTTAGTGAAAGCAGATCTAAACATGGCAAATATTTCCCTGTGCTGCTGTCTCTCAACAGACTACACCTTTCCCATCAGAACCTCTTATGATTAACAGGAATTGGTTATTTAATTTTGTGGGGAAACTAGCAAAATATCTATCAGAACTATCTGTTCTTTGTCTTAACTGTGCAGTGGTTTGTCTGTCAGAAAATCTCTTTTTTTTCTCTATAGTTCTTTCCATCGTTTGCATAAGAGAGAAGTAGCCAATTCAGCACCAAGAAGTCAGTGTGTAGAAAAGTGCCATGGCCAAAGAGAGTGCTCCCTGTGCTGGGTGTGATGTTCCAGGTTTGGTGTGTGCAGACACCATTTCTGTGCTGCCTCCTGCCAGATCTTCCCCCTAATCACTGTTGCCCAACCCTGTTTGCCTGTCTCATGCGACACAGCCCTTTGCTCACTTCAGAAGTTCTCTCTGTTCTAAATGTTTAAATGCTTTAAGCTTTTGCCTTTCCCTTGGTCTCAAAGCAGTCCCTAGCCAAGAACAGCAGTTTTTGTCTGAAAGACCAATATTTCAGTATTAACTTCAGTGTGGCAACTTCCAATTTTCTTCGTGAAGAGACAATTACCTACCAAAGTAGAACTAAATTAGAACTGTATGTGGCAATGCTTTTTGTAAGTGCATTTTTAAATTGAAGACATTTTCTTTAACGATCCTTTATCTGACATTTTCAGAATTTACACTGAAGTTTTTAAGCTTTCTATAGGTTGTCAAGTTCTATTCTTACAGACAATTATTTTACTATACCTGGAAATACCTTGCACTCCACTTTAGCAGCAATGTATCCCTATTTCTAGCAATGCACATTCTTATTGCACAGTTTGCATGTCTCCAAGTACCAATGTCCATCGTTATTCAGCTAAGACTGATGGAAAACCAAAGGTTTTCACGAAGAAGTGATTACTGTCAGTACACAAACACATAAATATGAATGCTGGTAATGAGTAGTGAGTGCTGCTACATGTCCTAACTAGCTGTAAAGGAATCCTAGTTTGGTACCATGTTTTTTTCCCCATGTGTCTCTCTCAGGAGTCCACTTCCTATAAGCCATGCTCTTCACAGGTCAACCTTGACCTGCTGAAGATGATTCCAACCTAAGTTTAAAGTCAGAAGTGCTCTCTAGAGCTTTCCACATGAATCACAACACCCAAAACGCCCCAAGCTGGACCTTGAACACACCTCTGTGTGTGTTACCAAAGCCACCAGGGGCTGGAGCAAAGAAAAAAATAGAGAAGAAGGTGAGGAAAGATACAGTGAATAACAGTAATTTGATTCAGTGCTACACAACCCATGATTCTGTGGGTTAAATCAATAACACAAATCACCCCAGAACTGCCAGCAGAGACCAGGCCTGGAGGCTCCGTGTCGGCCTCCTGCCAGTTGTGCCGTGTGCCCGTGGCAGGGGAGGCTTTGCTCTGGGGCTGGGGGCAGCAGGACAGGCAATGAGCACAGGGCTCCAGGCCCAGCCACGCTCTGCTGGCTGTCCAGCACCACCAG
>NW_008655134.1:6022-12686 GCF_000695815.1 Acanthisitta chloris
GACCCGTTCGAAGTTGCTCTCACACAGACCAACAGGACCACACCGTACTGTGCAAACAGCAAAATATTCCAACCTCACGTCACAGAATTCCCATCTTCCCAAGGGCCAGCCAGGGTTCTGCAGCATTGCTCCTGACTAGGTGGAATTGGCTTTGCAGTGTTTATCCTGCTCCTCCTACAGTCTCCCAGAGTTAACAGAGCTCCTGTGTTTTTGCTACTTGATAATGTCTCATACATATTTCATCCTCCAAATTTTCACCCAAGCAGCTTTAAATTAACAGTAGGTAATAACAGTGGGTTTCCTACTCAGGGGTTTGCTTTACTCTGTGGCTTTATGCCACTCCTTGCATCTAGCAAAAATCCTCTGGCTATGGCTTCTCAGAACGGCACTGCCTTCAGAGCGGAAACACACTGCCTGGCTGGTTCTTGCTCTGAAGCTGTTGAAGACACTATTTCATCTGCCAATAATAAAGAAGCAACTGACCTAAGTTACTCTTCTCTGTTCACCTTGCTGTGATGGCAGAGTGCTGACTGTACCGTTATTGCTCTATAAAGTGCAGTCAGATTTGTGAGGCAAAATCTATGATGGTGTGATTCCAGCTAGACAAAAAAAAAGCCCAGTATGAAAATAGTTATTCATATCTGCGATAGCCT
The DNA here is from genome assembly GCF_000695815.1 of Acanthisitta chloris. Lineage (NCBI taxonomy): Eukaryota > Metazoa > Chordata > Aves > Passeriformes > Acanthisittidae > Acanthisitta > Acanthisitta chloris. The sequence continues at coordinate 6,676 of NW_008655134.1, forward strand.
TTGTCACAGAAAAGATAACCCTCCTGAGCTGAAAGGAATAAGATCACTGATGTAAATCAGACTGCTACATTCAAGTCCCTCTAAGTTACTAATGAGCCTGGAAGAACAAGGATACTTAGGAGAAATCCAGAACAGCACGACGTAAGTTGTTGGAGCAGAGGGAAGTACTTACTTCAGATGATACTAAACTCTTGTACAGTAGTGCCCAGCTTAAGCTGGTGAGCTCAGGGAGCATGAAAGAAAGGCAAAGAAAAAGAAAGAGATAAAAAAAGAAGTAAGAAAGGAAGGTGTGAACACATGACTGAGTGAAAGAACAAGGAACTGATAAAACACAATGTTTCTAACTTGGTAATGTTTGTCATTTGAAACAGCATTTTATGTTCTGTTTCACTCATTCTAGAAATATAAACAGCATCTTACTATGAAGTATTGGTGTAAGCTCTGCTATTTTCCTTGGCTCTCCCCATCTCACAGAGCTGATGGGATCCGAATTTCAGGTTTGTCCATCTTGAGTTTTCAGTAGCAATTACAGCAACTTCAGTCTATAAAATTAAAGCATGTTTCGAGCCAGGCTTCAAATACAATCACTGCAATCACCATAAATCAAAGGGCCACTAGCAGTGTCAGCTTCACTGCCCTCCTAAGGGGGAATCTGCTTATCCCTTCTGCCACAGGACGGGGGAACATGATAACTATTGATGGCCCACGACTTATTAAGTGGTCATCAGGCCACATGTTGTCATAAGCTATTACTTGTAAATTGCTATTAAGAAAACATCAGATAGCACTTCTGTGGTGTAAGCTGGTTGTTTTAACCATGGGAAAGTGTGTGCTGGGGTCAAAAGTGAACTGCATAATGCAAAAATCAAGATTTAGTTCATATTGCTATGTGAAAATTGATCAAATATTCAAATTACTGCAATCTTCAGCAGTGTAACAGTGATTAAACAGTAGGGCCTGAGTCTAACGTAATTTCTACTCATCTAGTATGAGTGTAATTCCTTATGATCACAGAAGCTTGACCTTCCAGCTTACCTTTCTGGCAGCAGCTAGTGCTGGACAGCCAGTAGCTGTTCTGAACATGCATGGATATAGTGGAGTTGATGGCCTACAAATTTCTTTTACTGATTCTCTTGCACTGGTGTTCAGAAGACACCAATAATGTCACCCCTGATTGGTACAAGGGTAAGTTCCAGATCTGTCTGTTCTTGTTTGTACTCCCCTTTTGTCTGAAAAGTTCAAGTAAGTTGTGCCTCATGTCCAGTACCTAGTGGGGGAAGAAGTGTGCTCATTTCATTGGGGATTCAGGGATTCCTGACTCGCTTGGGGATTGTCTGTTTATTGTCATTGATCAGTGCCTGTCGCTTACTTAATTTTCAAAACATGCTGCATTATTCCTGTCAGACTGCAGGTTCACAGCTTGGGAGAGCTTCTTCTGAAACCAGAGGGATTGCTCAGGAAAATAAAGGCTCTAGTTCATTTCTAGGTGCTCCTTTAATTCTTTGATGCCCGTGATCTATTCCATACTTCCAAACCAAACCAAAGTGCACTTCTCTAAACATTGCCACTCATTTCATACTTCACAGAAAGCCCATTTTATTTCTGTAATTACTGCAGCTACATCGAAGTATAATGAGGTGATACCCTGAGCTAGGAAATACCAGCATCTCCCGAGTTCAGCGGAGGAACTCTGAACAGCAAACTGCTGCAGACAGCACTGCCAGCCAGCAATACATTCCCTCTCTCTAAAACAGGGCTAACATCCTACTGGAAATGCTCTTTTGAATCCAGTTCTGACACTTTTGTGGCATAATTTAGAATTATAAGGGGGGACCCCAGAATGCTGTGTCCTGCTGCCTCTAAATGGAGCCCTCGTTAAATAGCTTGATTTCTCCTCGTCAAACAGTTAATGAAGGCTGGGTGGCATTTCACCAGGGCACAGCAATACTCTCCGTCCCTGTTCTCAACTCCCCTGGAAGTGCTTGCCTTTCTCTAGCCTTTGCAGTGAGTTCTGCTAGGATGTAAAAATGTTTTGATACATATGTTAGTTGTTTTAATCGCAGAGCTATAAAGAACCAAGTCAAGAAAAGCCTCTCAAGTAATACACAGGAGTTAGTTTATAAAGTAAGTAAAGTTGAACCACTAAGTAATAGTGACCACAATATAATTAACTTCAACATCCTCAGGGGAGAGATTGTACAAAAAATGAGGAAGCTAGTTAAAAAGACCCTAAAGTCAGAAGTGAGGAAATTAAAATCCTTAGACTCAGCATGGAGGCTACTTGAGCAACCCTAACAGGGGAACAGAAGGCAGGAATAATCCCAAACAAAAAGGGAGCTGACAAGCAAAAATGAGCCACGGGGCTGGAGGAAGGTTCAGGAAGTTAGTGTAGGCAAACATGTATTTTTCTGAAGGTAGAATTTTAACTTGTGAAGTCAATGGGGATAAAATACAGTGCCTAAGATACACAGTGGAGATTAGAAGGATGACAGAGGATTTGAGGAGCAGATAGCCTGACATGAAAACAAGATTTTCTCAAGTATTAAGAGGCAGCAAGTCGGCAAGAGGTTTTATAAGTCCAGTGGCTATTTGGTAGCAAAGTAAGAAAGCTAATGAGAACACAGAGACACAGAAATGAAGGTAAATGACTTGTTTGCGTTAGCATTTCCACACAGAATTTGGGGGAAAATAGACATACCAAATTTCCTCCTGTTAAGTAATATGGAGGAGGTTTTGTCAAAGGCAGGAATTAAAAGATGTACTGGAACAAATACATAAATTAAACAAAAACAGGTTCCTATGACTGGAAAGTAAATAAATAAATTCTAAGGGGATTGAAGAAAGAAATTTCTGAACTACCAACAAGAACATACAATCTGATTAAGATCAGTGCACATACTGAAGTAGAGTGCATTTATCCTCTAAGAGGTGTGAAGATAGTTCTGGAAATGTCAGCACAGAGATGCAGATACATGAGCAATAAAAACCAGTCAAAATAAAATTGCCCATCACTTGGGTTAGGATGATGTGATCAGAATTAAGAGAACTGACCAGAAAGAATGTGCTTCTCCAGCCCCCCAGGATAGCAACTTCCAACACATTTACTCATTCCCAACTACAAAGTGCCTCACAGCAACGAAGTAGTAGAATAAATAAATGCAAGGGATGCATACACTAGTAGTTTGTAGGATTGGTCTCACCTGACCTGAGGTGTGCAGCAGGAAAGAGCCAGAGCAGCCCGGGCTCACTGAGTGGCCTCTCTGTCGTTAGTAGCAGCAACCAGACAGTCCTCATGGCCTGTGATCTTATCCCAGAATGGGTGGAATTAGTCCCTTGCTGAAAGTGCCTTCTTCCCTCCATAGGGCTGGGACCTCAGCTGACTCAGTGTAGCTGTAGGTTACTAACACTGCTAGCTACTGCACACGTGAGGGGAAATGAGCCACATCCCAGCTACCTGGGGTTGAGAAGGGTTTTCCCCAGAGAACAAACATTCTGGGGATTCCTATAGGACTCATCATTTCTGGGGACAGGCCACCGGGTTAGATACAGTGATACAGTGATCCTGTAGCCTCTGCATTTCTTCCTTCAGAATTGTTGGCTGGATTCTAGATTTTGACATCTTGTCCTTCCTGATTTCCCTGACCCTGTCTTTTCAGGGTTCTTCGGTTGCATCTCTAATAATTTCTTCACTTATCCTTCATCCTGACATCACATCTCCAACTCTCTGAAGGTATTTAGCAGAGCTGTATTTTTGCTGCCTTCTCCCCCTTCCAATCAAATCTGATTTTGGTCTAATCTCATAGTCCAACACAGATTCAGCTATCATCCCTGTGTTTCCAACTGTCAGATCCACTTATTTATTCCAAACCTGTCTTCTCCTATTTGAACTGAAATCTCACTTTGTCTTCTTGAAATGTCTTCATAGATACCTCACCATCATCTGCTGCTCAGAATGGGACTACAGAGAGTTCCTCCCCTCTTCCCTCCTCTGCAGGCTTTCCCACTCATTCCTCAGTCACTCTGTACATACTGCACATCATTCAGGCTCCTAACCATGTGTGGTCCAGGCTTCTGGTTTGAAAATGTATTTTGCTTGAAAAAACATCCAAAATGCTTTGCATTAACAAAAAGAAATAAAGAAAAAAAAGACAGCAACCAAGGGTAGTTAAAATATCGGCTAAGCAGGAAGAAATACATGGAGAAGGCTGAATACTGAAGGATTCTGGCTGCAGAGAAGGGAAAGCACCAGCACAGCCAAAGAAACCTTCTTGTGCATCTCCCCCTGGGGTGCTGGGACTGTGACCCCAAGGAGCCATGGCGAGCGAGGAGAGGGAGTTCTCCTGCCACGGCCCAGTCAGTCCTGAGCTCCTCTGCCAAGGCTCCCAACATGGGGTCCAATTAGTGCCACTTGGACTGGGGAATATTTTTTAGAGACCTGCTGAAAGCAACTGGAATAAGATTCTCAGATTAACTTTGCAGAGAGCACTGTGCAGCTCCAGAGCCCTCGATCGTTTTCATTCCAGGCAGATTTTGACTGCAGTCAGTAGGAGTTTGGACTAATGAAGGATCAGGTCCATCCTGGTTCGGTTTCATCGTTACCTGGTTGCTACCCTGCTGGCCACTTCTCAGTCCATATTTTTATGACCTTTTCTGGAAATTAGTAGTAATAATATTTACCACTTCTGTTAAGTGCTTAGAGTTGTATCAGTAAAACCCAGGTAATATTTAATTTCTGGAATTCCCCACCTGCCCCTGAGCTAGCAAAGCCCACATAAATCACTCCAAATGAGTGCCTTGAGGAATGGCGAGTCCCAGGTTAAGCATTACAAATGCTGAGAAGATGCAGAACAGAAACTGAATATAAGGTACATCAGCTAGACTTTTATTTTAAAAAAAAGAAAAGGATGAATTATTCACAGGTATCAAATGAGACAGCATGAGGAAAACAGAGGGGGAAAAGCTTGCTTAGTAGTCATCCAGCCCTGAATTTGGGCAGCGAAACCTTGTCCTGTAATCATTGTCTTTTGGTGTGACCCAAATATGAACTATACACAGAGAAAGAGGAAGAAAGAAGAAAACTGAGCTGAAATTAGCCTCCTGCTCAGAGGGCACTGGGTTATCTTGGCTGTGTCTTATCCAAAGATAATAAAAAATAGCCTCAAAAATATGTGCCATTCTCTGCTACACTCGAGCTAGAGCATAGTGACTGCGAAGCTCTCACTGTACCATTTGTCCTGACCACTGTTTAAATCCAGTGCAAAGCATCAGCACTGTGAAATGTTAATTGGCTGTGCTGTGACTCCGGGAGCAAGGCAGACATCCTTTGTGCTCATCAGCTTTTTGAGTGGAATTATACTGCCCAAGTAAATGATTAAGACAAAGGATGGGAAGATCTGTAAATAAGTAAAATGACTGGTAAAACACGGGGAAGGGAAACATGAAAATATAAAATTGCATCTTCCGTCCAGAAGTGAGAACTGTGTGAGTGAATAATGCCTTGGCTCAGTGTGAGGAGCCCAAGGACCAGTGCCTGTGTGTTACCTCAGAGCAGACAAAAGCGTAGCGAGCACAACTGTTTTAAGAGGCATTGCCACGTAAATTCCTGCTCACCAGTGATTACTCACAAATACTCCACTGGGGAAACTGAAATCATTAAGCAAACAATTTAAAGGCTGGAGTGGAAAGTGTTGATTGCTCCAGCTCAGCTCACCAGGCTGCTCAGATCCAGGACTCCTTGCCAGAGAACACCTACCTGGGCATACCTGGGTGCCCATGTCACCCCCCGGCGTGACATGCGAGGGCAGGAGTGGTAACCGGTGGCAGGACGAGGATTAGGTGGCTGTGGCAGGCACTGTCCGTGGGGACAGCAGAGGGCTACAGCGTCTCGGACTCGCGCGACACACACTATTAACACCCTATTTAACACAATGCCAACTTCATTGATCCGCTCTGAAACCAACACTCGGGCAGTGCGATGCCCAAGCTGTTCCCCCTGCGCTCCCCTCGCTCTG
>NW_008655135.1:0-362 GCF_000695815.1 Acanthisitta chloris
GAAGTCCAGGCAGACTACATCCACAGTCTACCCCTCTTCCACCAGGTGAGTCACCTGATCGTAAAAGGAGATCAGGTTGGTCAGACAGGACCTGCCCTTCCTAAACCCATGCTGTCTAGGTCTGATCCCTTGTCCACCCTGTAGGTGCTGTGTAATCGCACTTAGGATGATCTGCTCCATAACTTTGCCAGACACTGAGGTCAGGCTGACAGGTCTGTAGTTTCCCAGGTCCTCCTTGCAATCCTTTTTGTGGATTGGTGTGACGTTCACCAACTTCCTATCCTCTGGGACCTCGCCAGTGAGCCAGGACTGTTGGTAAATGATGGAGAGAGGCTTGGTGAACTCTTCTGCCAGCTCCCTCC
>NW_008655135.1:457-4185 GCF_000695815.1 Acanthisitta chloris
TCCTGCCCTTGTGTGTCCCTCTTGGGGTGCTCCCCCTGCCTGCACATATGCTTTCTTAGGAAGCCCCCAGAGATGCTGCAGCTACCAGGGCCAGGCTGGATGATGCTGGTTGCTGTGGAAACAGCAGGGCCAGATCCAGGGACCGCAGCATCTTCCCTGCACCTGAGACCAGCTCCTCTCACCTAGCTTGCAGCTGGAAAGCATAGGATGCAGGACAACTGTTCTAGTGGCACTGGGCTGTCCCTGTCCTCAGCCTGTTCCAGTCTCATTTTCCCCAGGGACTGATAGCGTTACCCCATCCCATCCTGCCTACATCATGCATGGAGGTGTTTCCTTGTACAGGACTCCCTGGGATGGGACACCATGCTTTGGACCTGGGCCACCACTTCTCCTACAACCACCTGGAGGACCAGATCCAGCCATTCCACCAGGTACCACATGGCACAGTCTGGCACCTCTGGGCCACTCAGGAAAGGCTTTTGCACCAGGACTACAACTTCACCCACCTGGTGCACCATCACAGGCTGTCCTTAATATCACCCAGACCTGAGGGAGGTGGGACACAGTGACAAGCCACACAGGGTCCTCCAAATATGTAGACAAATCCTGCCATCTGCGAGGCAGGTGCCACTGGGTGCCAGGCCCCCACCCATCCCAGGCTCATCCTCACTCGGCTCACAGGCTGCTCGGCTCATTAGGGATGCCGGGATGATGGAGTATCCTGAAGCCAGGTAAACCTCTCCATCCATCAGGGCCCCCACTTTCTGCCAAGCACATTAGGGGATAATTAAGTAAAAATAGGCCTTCCGACCAGTGTAGCTCATTAAGGGCTAATTAAGTTAATTAGTGCCAGGTGTGGATTGCAGCGCTTGCGCGTGTGGCTGTTGTTTGCTGTAATTGCATTTTCTCAGCAGCTTCCTCTGCCAGGCTGGAGCACAGCCAACAAGGAAGGGATTCAGTGCCCCGCTGTTGGTGCAACACAGGGCAGCTGATGGGCACCCAGTGATGGCCCTGCACCAAGGGCAGTTAACCCTTCTCTCCCTGTACCTCTCTGGACTGCTCTCCCACTCTAAAGCCAGGGCTTGGCTGTGGGGGCAGCATGTGCTGCCCCTGCCTGTCCCTCTTGGTGTGCTCCTCCTGCCTGCACACAGAGCAGGGACAAGAGCCTGTGCCACAGTGATCCCCAAAAGCGACCAAGAAGGCAGGGGACAGCCACAGGCAACACCTCCCCAAGGCCCAGCACCAAGGCCGGCATCTGCGAAGGTGTGTGAAGGTGTGCAGGGATAAAGCAGCAAAGAGCACTGAGTATGCTGGTCATATCAGTGGAGGCAAATGAAAGAGAGATGGTGAAGAAAAGGATGGAGGGGAAGAGAGAAAGTGTTGCCGTTCATGACAACCGACCTCCTTCGGCTGAGACGGCACAGAGGCCTCACTCCAGCCCCCGGTCCAATGAGCACTGACACCAGTATGAGGATGCTGCAAATGGCGTTTATTGCTTCACTGACACCTTCTTATATACAATCACTCCTTCGTTACCGCCTTCATGTCTGCGTAAGCAATCCACGTCATTTCCCTTAGCGTAAACCTAAACATCCATAGGAAGGGGTTCCCTCTCCTAACCTTTCCGTACATCGCGAGATCTTCTGACCGCCGTTCCCTACAAGAAAGGGGAGAAGAAAGCATGAGGTTGAGGAGAGAGCTGCCAGGCTCTGATCTCTGCTTTCCGCACCCGGGAGCAATTAGAGCTACTCTGCCTGTGCTCCGTGGAGACACTGGAGGGATGAAGATGTGACAAAGACCAGGCTATTTTTTGCTGAGGTTACTGTCACTAATAAATGGAGACTGTCCCTTGACACGTGTTCCTGTTCCTTCCAGCGTCTGGGTATTTGGCATCCTCCTTCAAGCACAGCCCTACCGCTCGCAGCCTTGCTCGGAGCTGACCCGTGCTCCCCATGGAGAGGCAAGACTCATAAACAATCCTGTGAAATACGGCTGGCAGTCAGTGAGGGGATAGAGAGGCTGCACAGGCACCAGAAGCTCTTCCCCTATCTCTCTCCCCATGCTGTGAATTGGCCTCCACTGAGGCAGGAGCCAGGCAAAGATCTCCATCTGTAACCCAGGATGGATGCTGGGGAGCACAGCCTACATCCCAGGGGACTGCCTTGGCTGCATCCTCCATCCAATGGAAAGTTACTGCTGCCTGTGCCACTGTGGCAAGTGGGATGGGGAAAAGGTGGCTGGAAGGGAAGCAGGAGGAGAGCTGGGTCCTTGCATCCCTACCACGATCTCTCAGCACTGAGATAATTGCCTGCCAGTGACAGCTGAGGTCAGGCATGACAGATACCTTGGGAAAAAATCTGGGCTCCAAGACCTCCCTGCAGCAGCCCAGTGGAATACTGGGGTTGAGAGATAGTTTTCCCAATCTCACCCAGCACAGGCTCTCTCTGGGTGGATTTGGGTTCAGGCGATGATGCTTCCATCATCCTTGCTTTCAAACCGCACACATCCCCGTCAAACGACTGACACACGGGCTGTGATCCCTGGGAAGAGATGAGGAGTAGTAGAGTACCAAGCCTGAAGCCCTGGAGCTCCCATGGGATGTCGTGAGAGCACCCAGACAGGAGCATTGCCCACCTGGGGGTCAATGGGTTGCAGATGAACCTGATCCTGCCCTCTATCCTCCCATGATCAATGGTGTCTTTTTCACCTCCCTCTCTCTGATCTGCCACCCCATCCTGACACACCAGGGGTGCACAGAGCACCAGACACCTCCAGTTCATCTGCCATGGGGAAGGGCCTGGGGAGAAGGTGTCCTGCAGCCCCCTCAGATGGTCAGGATGCTGGCGGGCACATCCTGGGGCCGGTAATTCATCCCTCCCTTCCTCTGTACTGGGCTTGCTGCAGTGGGACTTTGCTCACTCATCCTTCTGCTCCAGTGGTGGGAGTGGGGCAGGGCAGGAGAACTGAATGTTGGGCATTGAGAGGCCAGGATGCAACATGGAGCATGAGGCCACCAACTTGGCACCTGTGGGAGGGAGCATGTGCCTAGGCAGGGAAGCAGGCAGTGCTCCGAGGCAGGCAGAGCTCCGAGGCAGCTCTGCAGCACCCTTGGCTGCCCTCTCCCCGGTGCCGGGCGCGAGGCTGACAGGATCATTACAGCCACTATCTGGGCTCACGGGCTCGTCCCTCTCCCTTTCGCCTTTTGCATAATGGATAGGCTGTGAGTAATGGGAAATGGCAGCCCAGCCGCGCTTGCTGGCAGCCCCTTAATGAAGAATATGGAAATCTCATCAGTCCAATCAGGCCAGCAAATGAAACTGCATTCCTGTGGAGGAATGGCTATGCGAAAAGGGACATGCTTTCCTTGGAGCTGACAAGCGAGCTTGTAGTCTGGTGTAAGGCCTACAGCAGCTGTGACTTAGCCTTGAACTGCTGATAAGGAGTCCAGTGTCAACAAGCTCCCTGGAATTCCTGAAAACATCCTGGAATGTGGACAGACACCTGCTTGCACCAATCATAAGTTTGCCCTGGACACTTGGACAAGGGCAATAAACCAATCATGTATCCGCTGCGTTCGCGTACACTGTGTGAATATCTATATATATCTGGTAAGCACTAAGAATAAAGGAGAACGACCATACTCTACGCATATTTCAGCGTTGCTCCAGGTCCGGATCCCACTCCAACGTCTGGTAGCAGAAGATGTGAGGCATCCCTGATCAGTCCAG
>NW_008655136.1:0-10300 GCF_000695815.1 Acanthisitta chloris
TCGGGGCACGGCCCCGGGCGTAGTCATACGGGGAGGGCTGTTGGGCACAGCTGGTGCCGCAGGGCATCGCTTTTCTAAGCAGGGATGCAGACAGGTGCCCCACTCGGTGTCACGAGTGTGTGTGTCTCGTCGTCATCTAGCCTGAGTGTTTGCCTACCCCACTTGTGGTATCGAACCATAAGACTGGGGTCGAGGGCCTGAGTGAATCCTGTGAAACCTCCAGTGGGTGCTTCCACAGGGAAAAAAAAAAGCACCAGAGACTAATGGGCTTCTGTTCTCTTGCAGCTATTGAGCAGGAGAAGGAATGTGTGAAGTCTTCCTAGAGTGAGATTGCCTGGCAGGAAGAGCGACTACTCGATTATTTTGCTTTGAAATAAATCATTTTTTTTTTTTTTAAATTTACATCATGTACATGAATAGAACACAGCTGTATCACCTAACACACTGCCCCACCTTGCTGGCAGCTTTGGTGGGTGAGGGGACAGAGCATGGTCCTCTCAGTCCATCAACAGCCTGACCTAATGCCATCTCAGCTGCCTCCTGTGACAGCACTGATCTGGCTCTGATGCAATGGGGAGATGAGCAAGAGCTATGGAGGCTTTTGGGGATGGACCCCTTCTGCCTGGGGGAGTGGGGATCCTTTCTGGCCTCGCCTCTGATCTGGGTCTGTCTTAAATATATTCTTCACTGACGGTGTTCTGTAGCCTCACTCACAGTTTTTTGTCTTCCTTGGGGGAAAAATGAGAAGTTTATTATAAAATAAAAAAATGCAGTGACTTAACACATGGCTTGTGGCTTCTTGACTGGCAAAGGTTCTGGCTGTAGCCTGGTTTGCTCTGGTGGGAGGGGAGGTCTCTGGTGCTGCAGCAGTGCTCGTTTGGTGTTTGGAATGCATGGGATGGGTCCTGGCAGAGTGAATCCAGCTTGGTGTTTGTCTGGGGTTCAGTTCTTAGGGACCTGAGGGAGACAGAGCTGGTGTGACTGGGGCCACTGCTCAACCAGAGAGGTTTCTTGGTGCATCTTGAATCAGAGGTTACCCTGGGGCCTTACTGCCCATGTGAAGGTTGTGCCTCCTGCTTTGAAGACCTTGGTGTCCTCTGCCTAAACCAGTGTGGAGCTGGGCTGGCTCCCTGTCAGCACAGCTGGAGGTGCTGGCAGTCGGGATGCTGCTCTGGGTCCTGCTGGTGGTGTGGCCAGGCCAGCTCTATCCACCCTGTTCTCAGAGCACAGCCTTCCCCTCACTGCCTGGCACAGCTCTTCTTTTCCCCTAGAGCCGACCTCCACCTCTGCCCTTGACCGAAGGAGGTTTTTGCAGCCCTGTAAGGTTAGGTTTTAATGCAGTAAGCCCCTTGGGTACCCTCTGGGCTGATCCCAGCCCTGCCTTGCAGGAGTGGAGATCCCTGGCTCCTGCAGTTAGCCTCCAGCAGTGTGGGCAAGCTCTGACAGTGCCTCGAGGTCTATGCTGAGGCTTCCTGGCTGCTGCCAGGATTTCCTCACCTCCACCTGGCCTGCAGGGTCACTGAATGGACCAGGCTTCTTATGAAGGAGGTAGAGCAGACTGGACAAAACTTGTCACCTAACAGTTTTGGGCAGTGTCCCTAGTGAGTCTGGTCAGCTAGGGACAAACACAGAGCTGTTGTGCCTGTCTGGACATGGTGCCTATCTGCCTACTGCCTCCACCCACGTTGCCTGCCAAGGACTGCAAATAGCACTGCCTGTGGGGTTGCCTCTGCCTTCACCCCTTAGAAGCAGAATGGAAAGAGCTGCAGGTAAGGGGTTGGTGTTTGTGTGCTGTCAGGGCAGCATGTGGGGTTTTCCTGGGGTGAGGGCAGTGGGCAGCAATGCTGAGGCTGCTGCTGCATTGGGCTGGGCACTGGGAAGCTGAGCACGTGCCAGGGTGGCTGTGCCCCTTCAGCACCCTGATGTCCCCAGGACAGCATCCTATCCCAGTGCCAACTGCTGGGGCAGTTTGCCAGGGTGGCAGCAACCACTCATTCCAGCAGGGCTTGTGTCCCTGCTCAGGGGTGGGTTCTCTCACCAGACAGGTAAAGCCAACCTGAACCCCTTCCCCATCCTTGTGAGCCTGAGCTGAACCAAGTGAAGCTTTTGGGAAGGAAACACAAAGTGGCAGTGCTGATCTCCTCTCCTCAGTGGGGCTTTTGGGGTTAGGCAGGTCTCAGTGGCTGCCCACAGTGCCCTAGCTGCTCCAGACACCACCCCAGTGCCTCTCCCTTCTGCATGCTGCAACGGGCCACTCTGCAGGCATGGAAAAGCACCAGTGTACTTATCTCTGAGTCACATGGACCTCTGCAAGGCCACGGCAGGAGTGTCCACAAAACTGTGCTGACAAAAACCTCTCCCTCACCCTGTGCAGCACACACAGACAGCAGAGGCTGTCCAGGGGTGCTGTGCACCCCAGGTCCCTGACCAAGCACCCCCTACAGAGCTGACTGATGGTGGCTGGTGCCAGTAGCTGGCAATGCTCCAGCATTGACCCCAAGAATGTGGCAGTGATCCGTGGGACCCCCGTGTTTCCCAGGGAGCTGCAGGATGAGGACAGGGGTGTTGATACACCTGGGTTTGGGTTGCTTTTTCATTGTGGCCACCCTAGGGATGCAGTGATACAGGTTTAGACATAGGGTTAGGTGCTGGCAAGGAACCCAAGGAAGTCAACCCAAGGGGTGTCAGTCCTAGCCTGGACCCAGCTGGGGACATCAGCTGGGGCTGGGGGAAGCTCCCCAGCCTCAGCAAAGACATCTCAATGGGTTGTATGGCCAATGTAGCTGCGTTCCCCTAAAATGAGGGCAGCCCCTGACACTTCCCCCCCCCCATCCCTGCCAGAATGGTACATAGGGAAGTACCATTGCCCAAAATCCTGTATCCTCAGGTCTGAGGGTAAAGAGTAAGCCCGTTTGCAACCCAGTGTCCAAAATATCCCTGTTGCCAGCAGAGGATGAGCCAGCAAGGGCAGAACCATCACAGAAAAGTCCTTTATATCAACACTTTCCCTCCCTGTCCCAAACCTTCCCTTTTTCACCCTGGCACACATGGGCCCACAGCTGCCAGTAATGTGGGAGGACAGGACACCTGCCAGACTGATGTCCCCTAGAAAGGTGGTGGCTTCAGCAGCATGGGATGCCCCAGCAGCCACCCATGCACAGAGAATGCAATCCTGGGAACTGGACCTTCCTGACAGGGCTCAATGCCTCTTCCTTCACTGGGCACAGGTGAGTTACTTATGTAAGCTCCTCTTGGCAATGCCAGGAGGCATGGATCCATGCCTTTCCCAGCCAGGGCCCATCCTGCTGATCCCATGGGCAGTTTCCTCCCATGCTCGATCAGGTGGTGAGCTGTGGCCTCACTGCAGAGGAGGAAGGAGCAGGCTGAGTCACTGGCAGGAGGAATTTTGGGCAAATACCTGGTGATCAGCAGCACGGGGTGAATTCAGATCAGGGCTTGCAACCGGGATGAGTGTCTGCCACTGCTCCATCCCCTCTGACTCAAGCCAGGAGAAGATTTGGTCCCACATTCTCTCATGTGGGGGATCATAACCCCATCTCTGTCAGTCATCAGCCTGTTCATGGCCCTGCACTGGGCACCCTAGTGTCCCACTCCTCCCTGCCAGGCTGCAGCACCCTCCTCAAATCTCTCTGCATGATGCTGGTTTGCAGTGTGGCTCACACAGGGCAAGGGAGGCTTTTGCATGCCAGCAGCAGGGGTTTTCCCTTGGCCAGTCTCCATCTGGCAGCCCCTAGAGCTGCTGCAGAAAGTGGTGAGAGCCAAGAGGTGTCAGTGACCACGGCCTGAGGCAGCTCCTGGATAGCAGGAAATCACCAACCCCAGTCCACGCCATGGTAGGTCCAAGCAAACCCCCCTTGGAAGATGTGTGTTTGTCACCAGAGCAAGCAGGATAAGTTGAAGCCAGGCTGTGTGGCCAAGCAGATGCCACAGCTCTCCCCACAGGTGGGTCCTGCCCACCACACTCTACTCCTCCACCTGCTTCCTGCATCCCTGGGGAAAATGTGTCACCACCTCTGGGTCACTTGGATCAGCCTTTCCCTGCCAGGTCTTGCTGCCCACGTGAACACACTGCCACGCTCAGAGCTCATACCACCCCACAGTGCCAGGGGTGGAGAGGGGAAGCAAGGGGAAGTAAGGGGCAGCAAGCACAAGCTGCCAGGGAAAACCTCTGCTGGGAGTGGTTGCGGAGGACACCTGCATATAGTTATATATTTGGCTGTAAAAGAGGAAAGCGGATGAGAATGAGCAGTAATGGGGAAATGAAAGTGGTGTGTGAGGTAGTGGTCACGGTGCTTTGGCAAAGGAGTTATGATAAGCGACTGTGGGGTGTGAGAGCTGTGTGTGATGAGGACTCTCAACACAGGAGGAAGATGAAGAGACAAGCTGTCCCCGTCCTGTGCTGGGAAACAGCACTGTGCTGGAGAGCCCACACTGCCAGGGGGAGGGAAAGCCACTGTCCCTGACCAGTGGGTATGAAGGCACCAGCACAGTGAGTCAGGCACCTCCAGGCACCTGCGCTGGGAAACTGACCTGCTGGCTGTGAGGTGGCTGGCAGAGCCAGGCTGCCACACTCAGCACACCCCAGCAACTTCCCCAGCAGCAGAGAAGTTATTGCTGTTCTTGAAATAATGCCCAGGAGGTCAGGTTTACCAGCAGAAGCTTACTCATTCCATGCCAGCGACAGCTCAACCCAAGCAGTGATGAACCAGGAGCACTCAGAGCTTCCCGCCCAGGACAGGGCTCCTGCCAGCACCGAGGGCTAAACAAAGCCGGGAAGTTATGCACTGAGCCCTCCTGCACCCCACCACACTCCTCACATTTGCTGGGGCTGTTGCCAGCACGAGGTGCAGGTGGGAGCAGCCTCTCTGCATGCCTTTGCCAAGCAGCACACACGCTGCTGGCGCCAGGGGGTGCCGAGCCTTTTGGGGGATCCCAGCCCTCTCCTGAGAGCAGCTAGAACTACTTGCTAATTTCTGCCCCCCCAGTTGCATTCTGCAGATTCCCGTGGGCCTGTGGGACCATGCCCGGAGCTGTGGGAGCATGTGCTCCCGCAGGGGTCACGGCTCCAGTGTCACACAGCAGTGCCTGCACTTGTACACAAGCTGGGGCAGCTGACGGCGCAGAGGAGAGCTTTATTTTAGGAAGCAGCTGGCTCACATAGGAGACATTGTTTATCATCTTTCATGCCCCTGGTGCTTTATTACAAAGGATTATGGCATGAAAAGTCATTTTGTTCCTCTGTTACCAATGCATAGCCCCCGCTCCATGATTTATTCCTGTCTGTAGGCAACAGCTGGGGTATGGCATCCCAGGAAGCAGGAGGAAGACAAGGTGGGGGCTGAAACCCATGGAAGTGATGGCAGTAGGGATGCACCCAGTGCTCATGCACCTGTGTGATGTGAGGAAACATTGAGGGCTGGAAAATAAAACCTTTCTGTGGTCGGTGTCACCTGTAATACAATGTCACCTCACTCTGTCTGGACAAGGTAGAGGTCACTGTCCTCTCCCAGGGACACCACTGTCCTCAAGTCTGTGTGCCCCACTGCCAGTGCTGGTGGCACCTTGTGGTGTCACAGCCCCAAACCTGTCCGGATGAGCCTGGAATCCGGGAATCCGGGGCTAGGCTGGGCATGCAGAGTGTGGTGCAGGGTATGAGCTGGAGGGTCAGCATGTCCCACAGAATCACCTACAGGCAGGGCAGAGGCACATCCAAAGCAGCAGCAGGAGTAGCTTCCCTCTGTCCCCCGGTTCAGGCACTTTCCTTGCCAAGAGGCAAACAGAATGCCATGTGCCCCTCTGTCCCCTCCTCTGTCCCTGCTTCTGTGTGCCTTTGCTGTGAGTCCCAGAGCAGAGCCCATGGCAGCACGGGCAGAATTCCCCTCCACACAGCTGTGAGCCGGTGCCTGCCAGGCACCACTGTGGCTTTCCAGGAACCAGCTCAGGAGCCATGGGCAGCAGGTAAGCATGTTGCAACAGGTGCCTTGTGCTGTCTCCTGAAGCCTCACAACCTGCCTGTGCACCTACATCAGGGTAGAACTATGGTGCTTCCTCCTATGGTGCTCCTTGCTCTGCCACCTTGTCACCCAGCATGTCCCTGATAACCAGCCAAGGGGCTCCAAGGGAAGAGCTGGGGATGGGTGAGGAGGCGAGGGCAGAGGTTGTGGCAGTGGTTTGTGGCTCAGCCACTGCCAGGCCTGTGGTTGTACTGAAGCTGGGACAAGCTTCTGCTTGCAGTGCTGTGTCTCAGAGAGACAGCCCCACAGCCCAGGCATCTTCCCCTCCCTGCTGCCTCAGACCTGCTTATATCCTCAGATCCTTAGGGCAGGCTGAGCTGTATGGGGTAGAGGTAGATGCATGGGAGGAGTGGGGTGGGAGAGGAGGCATCTTACCCAGCTTTCCTCCAGCTATGGAGCTTCTTCCTAGGAAGGTAAATGGGTGATGGGGTACCTGGCAACCACTGCTCAGAGCCATGAGCTTGAGGGAAATGGGGGTGGCCAAGGCTGGGGTGGCAGTACTGTTCAGGGGATCTCTGTGCTGGGGAGTGTTTTGAAGCGGATGCCACAGACTGGAGCTGCCACCAAGTATAGGCCTTGGAGAAGCAGCTGCAGAGCTGTGCACCAGGGCTGGAACAAAGGCAGAGGCCCAAGCTACAGCTGCAGCGTGGGACGTGTGATGAATTAATTGGGGCATGAGCTGGCAGAACTGTGAGGCCATGGGCTGGCAGAGGGTCCAAACTGGATCAGGGCTCCTCACCTTGGCACCACCTTCCCCCCATTTGCCATAGCACTCAGAGCTGGAGTGCCAGGTGGCAGCGTGTCTGCTGCGACCTCTCTGGGTACGGCAGCTGAGCCCAGGGGAGTAAAACTTCGCACATTGCAGGAGCCCAGCACCCTGCAGAATCCTTGCCCCACAGCCCCAGTGCAGCCCCCACAGCCCTGGAACCCCTCACCCAGCACATGGCTCCTTGGCCACATCCCCATCTCCAGACAAATCCCCCCACCGCAACCAGTGCCCAGGACCCGCAGGGGAGGTCTCATCCTGCCCACGGGGCTGGGCAATGCTCTCAGCAGGCTCCTGCCAGCACAAGGTCATGCCCAGATAAGCCCATTCCTTAACTTGTGTTAGTGTGCTACAGCCATAGTAGTTCCTAAGCAGGCAGCTCCTGTTGGGTCACAGGGTTTGTTGGC
The DNA here is from genome assembly GCF_000695815.1 of Acanthisitta chloris. Lineage (NCBI taxonomy): Eukaryota > Metazoa > Chordata > Aves > Passeriformes > Acanthisittidae > Acanthisitta > Acanthisitta chloris. The sequence continues at coordinate 7,209 of NW_008655136.1, forward strand.
TGCACTGCTTATCTCTTTACTTTGCTGGGCTTGGGAACATGTTAGTACAAACCATGGCTCTGTGCTCTGCCCTGGCACTGGTGACCTTGGTCTGCTGGGGGAACTGTCTTTGGAGAAGATCAGAGAACACATCTCCCACTCCCTACCCAGGGCTGATATGGGTGGCTTTATTTTGCAGGATGCTGCTGTCCCTGCTCACTCTTACATGAGCAGTTTAATATTACTAATTAATACTGTTGGCATATCATGGGGTTTGTGGCAGCAATTTGCAGACTCTGGAGGCAGCTCCTCTCAAGTGTGAGGGCAAAATATTCATTCAGGGAAGATCTTGTGAACTACTCAGGAAAGTGGATGCCCACATGTGAAGGCACATAGCTTCTGCGAGAATTAAGCCATGCTGGAAGTCATCTACACTGATCTAGACAATGATGAGGTCTCAGAAGATCCAGAAGGTGTCCTGTGCATGAGCCGTGTGGATGAAGGTGATTCCAAGTGCCCCAGCAACATTCTAACAGCCTGGCAGGGATGTCTTACCCAGATATGGATACACCAGCTGTGGAGAGAGTGACTTTGAAGAAGTATCTGTCCTTCCTCATCCCTATGGGCCAGTGCCTTGGCTGTCAGGGACACCCCAAGAAGTCAGTCCCATCCTGCCCTGGTCAGAGGGAAATGGAGCCCCAGGTGCATGCTATGTGGTCCAATCTGGTCCTTCCTGCCTGGCCAAGGTTGGGTACATGGAGAAGTGGGATGGTGAACCCACCTTCAAGGTGGAAGCCCATGTATGTGATGTGAGAGGGAAGGGAGCTGTTAAGAAGAAGACACCCAAGGAGGCTGTCAATGTAGTTGGTGTAGGGACATGAGAAGGCAATTATCTTCCAGAGCAACCACTATGCGTGCTAAAGCCCTACTTCCCAGGAAGCAGCCGGACGTTGCCTGCTGATGGGAAGTAGAGATTAAATCCTCTGCTTCCACACACAGCTTTTGCTTTTGCTTTATTAAACTGCCTGCCTTTATCTTGACCCACAAGTTCTTTTTCCATCTTGTTTTCTCCCTGCCCTGCCCTGTCCTGCCCTGTCCTGCTGAGGATAGGAGTGCCAGGTGGGCACCTGGCATCCAGATCAACCCATCACAGATGCCAAGCAGGTTGTTGCCCAGCTCAGAAAGGCACCCAGGCTGCACAGCCACTGGGAGCCAAACCAGACCAGGCACATCCCTGCTCAGATGGGCAAGTGACTCCTCAACAGCTGCCAGAGCCCACGGATTAGCCTGGAAGTACCTAGAGGCCCCACAAGCACAGGCACAGTCAGCTGGGGTCATTGGCCCTGGAGTCCTTGGCTGTGCTGCAGGGACTTCTGCGCTCCCTAAACCCTGCAGGCAGCATTCCCTGAAGATCGGGTGTTTGCCGGCCCTGACAGGGAGGGAGGGTCCAGGTGTCAGGGCACAGCATGGTGCTGTGGCAGAGCACTGTGCCCCTCTTGCCTTAGCAGGATCTGTCATGGTGGCTCTTCCTCAGGAGGTGTCTCACTCCTCCTGGCCTCAGTATTCTTACATGATAAATCATATCTCTAATAAATAAGTACTGGCAAATAACAGGATTAAATATCCGCCAGGCAGAGGAGCTGGCAGGGGCAAATGTGCCATGCTCAGAGCATGGCACAGAAGCTCAGTCCAGCAATGCATGGTCCTGACAGGGCTGGCGTGGAGACCTGAAATGGTTTGGAGAGAGCCTCAGCGAGTGGTGTGGGCTGGGTCTGCCACTGGTACCAGCAGCATCCTGTGCTTCTGGCCCTGGTAATGATGTGTATGTTGGTGCCTCAAATGCACATCCCAGGAGCATCCCCATTTCCCCAGGAGTTCCCCTGGTCCCAGACTGCCAACAGCCTTGGACCCCTGTCCTGGCCACCCTCTGCCCACCCCTCTATGCTTCCCTTGTTCCCGATCTTCTCTGACAGATCACCGAGGCTGGTATTAATATAATCCCTGGCTTAATTTAAATCCTCCTCCCATCTCATGCTTTTCTGGAGGGGAGGAGGGAATCAATGCACTTTTGTGGCACCCACTTGGCCCTGGTGCTGGGTTCAGATGGCCAAAAGTCCTGGGTGTCCATGAAAGGGCTCCCTGCTCTTGTCCTGCTGGGGAAGGTGCCTGGAGAATCCTTGCAGCTCAGCGAGGTGTGTCCCCAAGTTCAAGAGGTGTCTCTTGGTGGGCACCAGGCACCAGCAGGGAGAAGAGCTGATGATGCTTGCTGGGGTGACCACACCAGTGGCTCCTGCTCCCTACTCCTCTGCAGCTGCCTCAGAGTCTGGTTTCCCCCTGCCTCTCTTGTGTCCCCACTGTCTAGCCCAGACTGGTGACCTTGCCACTGTTTTTCCCTTCAGCTCTCTGTAATGTTTGTATTTGCTGCTCTTCCCTAGAAACCTCCCTAAGGCATTCTAGCTCCTGGTCCCACGGGCAATAGAGAGGCTGGGGGAGTAGTACTCCTTTGGGCAGCTGTCACTGAAGTGACAAAGGGAGGGCAGGCAGGGACTGTGAGGGAATGGGAGGGTGAGGTGTGACAGGGTTGGGCAGCGAGGGGCTGTGGGGCACAGACAGCACTGTGAGGGGAGTGATGTAGGTACTACACACAGTTCTGGTGCCCTAAACCTAAGAAGGACATGGAGCAAGTTCAGAGGAGGCCATGAAGTTGCTAAGAGGACTGGAGCATCTCCCCTATGGAGACGGGCTGAGGAAGTTGGGGCTGTTCAGCCTGGAGAAGAGATGGTTAAGTGGGGATCTCAGAGCAACCTGCCAGGATTTGAAGGGGCTCCAGGGAAGCTGGAGAGGGACTCTTGGTTAGGAACTGCAGTGACAGGATGAGGAGTAATGGGTACAAATTGAAAGAGGGGAAATTTAGATTAGATATCAGGAAGAAGTTTTTTTCCTGTGAGGGTGGTGAGACACAGGCACAGGTTGCCCAGGGAGGCTGTGGCTGCCCCAACCCTGGCAGTGTCCAAAGCCAGGTTGGATAAAGCCTTGAGCAACCTGGTCTGGTGGGAGGTGTCCCTGCCCAGGGCTGGGAGGTGGGGCTAGATGATCTCTAAGGTGCATTCCAA
>NW_008655137.1:0-5336 GCF_000695815.1 Acanthisitta chloris
CCCTGCCCCAGGTACGCGAGCCCGCGGAGAACAAGACTCGGCACCGTGGAGAGTGTGCTCTGCTGCACACCGCAGCAGCATCTAACCCTGCGGGTGCTCGGGCAGCATCACCGCGCGCGGCCGAAATCGGATGGGCTTCGTGCGTGTGAACCAGCAGAGAGCGAAAACTGGTGCATCCTCAGCATCAATGGAACTGCTGAGCAATCTCCTCCTCAAAGCCGAAGTCAAAGGGTTTATAGATAGCGCTCGCGGTTTTTTCATGGGTTTCACTGGGGACGATAGAATTGCACGGTTCGGCAGATATTCAGTGTGGCCTGACGGCATATAATTTTTGCGGAGAAATAGTGAAACAATTCAGATTAACTGGAGTGAAGACAGAGTTTGAAGGCAGAGGGGAAAAAAGCTTTTTATTCTTTCTTCTTCTATTCTTTTCTCTCCCCCCACCCCCGCACTTATAAATGGTACTAGTAGCACATAACCTTAACATCCTACAACAGCAAGCAACTCAGCACGTGTCCTCTGGTGCTCCCTGCCCAGCAGCTGTCCCAGCTGGCAGTCTGCTCTTGTTCCCTTAGCAAGAGTGTTAGTAACTTTAAGAACTTCAAACCAGGTACAAATGGCAAAGCTGTCTGCGGTTTAATAGGTACACAACTAAGGAGCAGAATTAATGATGTTTTTAAAACATCAAAGGTGAAATTATTGCCCAGTTAAGTCAAGGGTAAGGTGAGAATGGCATCCCTAACCTTTTGCATTCTAGTTAGTAGTTTCCAGCATGGAAATTGGAGGAGTCAGTTTCTATTAGTTTGGTCCCATGTGTATCGTCCGATTTATTTGAAATCCATGGAAATTTTTCTACTAACTGCAGCTTTGGAAAGGTTTGGACCACTCACAAGATCAAACAATACATCTGCTGAGCTATGGGTAATTCTTAGCTTAGATGCTAATTTTGTTACCATTACCTTCCTGAGTTATCTCAACTAATAATCCAAATCCTATGTGAGAAACAGTATGCCTGTCTATTAAAGCAGGAAATGTGCACACTTGACATGTTGTATTCTATTATATCCCTAATATTCACTTGTGTGGGCTAAAGGCAGCAGGCAGGAGTTCAGAAAGGTAGAAAGGAAACAAAACAAAACTGGAGTAAACAGTTTACAGCTCATGACTCAAACGACTGAGTACACTCTGCATTTTATGGCCATAGCTCATCGAATTTATTATTGGGAAAACATTAAAGGTTTCCATTAACCTGATGCTTCTGTGCTTTCTATGTGATCATAAGAGCTGCTAAGAACATGCTAAGGATGAGAGAGGTATAAATCCTTTGGTTTAATACACATCACCTAAGAAACTTGCAGAAAGGACTGTGAAAATGTGAGGCCAGTAGAGGCTATTCCCACACAGTTTCTAACAAGACTTTTCAGCATCGTAGACTTTGTAATGTTCTGCATTATACCTCAGTTGCCATTTGCATTTATCTGCTGAAACATGATGTTGTCTATCAGGAACTTTACCACACTGCTATAAAACTTAATATTAGATACTGTTGCTGGTCGACAGTAATTATTTCACTGTTCAGACACAGCTACAGGTTTTTCATGTTTTTCTGTGATTTAATTCCTGCTCTTACTGTCTTTAGTAAGTTTCTTGGCAGTTTTCCCAGCTGTTCTAACAGTCTCCTGGAACAAACCAAAACATTTTAGAAAGAAATATCTATAGTTCCTCCATTAAATGTGCGAAACATGAAACTTTGGTAATGAAGTATGAGAAAACAAGTCTGTCCTGGGACCTGATTTAAGGCCAGAACTTAAAGACTTGCACATGAATAGTGATAATACTAAAAGGAACAAGATCCTCCAAGATTTGAATTTCTTTCCCACTAGATGCACACACACACAAGTTGTATATAAATCATTCTGAAAACATTTTGAATACAATTTACCAAGGATAGTGTTTGTTGTGTTCTTCCTTAGAAGGAAGAATGAACTTTAACAAACAAAAGTAACAGGGCTGTGAGGTTGTACAAGGACTAATTATGTAAGATAAATGAAGTATAAAACATTATTATAAGAGATTATGAGAAAAGGATTACACTAATCAGAAGAAAAAAATTGGCAAGAGTTGCTAGTTTACAAAAATTACAACTGCTTTCCATGTACTTAATGAGAGGACACCATGTTGCGATACGGGTGGCATACATATAGTTCTGGATGTTGAGCTTTTCTGGGCTAACATACCATAGAATCTGACAATTCATTTATTAACCAGTACCATGTTGGAAGATTTCCACGAAGAGGCAATTTTCTGTCTGGCAGGAAGAAGCAGGAGACGGAGCATGGGATGGAGGGATTCAGAGCTTGTGATTACAGGTGGTTAGTATTCAGGGTCTGGTCACTGTGGCCACCAGCTTGAAATCCCATGTGTAGGCATTGCGAACACGCGAGGACTGAGGATCTGGCAACTCGGCTCAGATTGCCAAAAGCCATTTTTATATGAATGTTAAAATATTCAGGCAGTGGAATGCAGCTGATTTCCAGAGCTATTTCACAATTTATCCCGCCTCTCTACTCTACATCAAAGAATTTTTATGGAATCATTCTGTATGCGTTCAGGTTTAGCAATCTGTTCGTGGCATACAGATATTCCCTGGGTTGACAAGAAGACACTGATTCAGTGTACGGAATGTCTGAAATTCACAGAGTTTTAAATATAGATGTTTCCTTAAGCCAAGTAGAGTTAATTTAGAACTGTAGAAAGACCAGTGGGACACTGAAGAGTGAAAGTATTCCTTGAAGAATCACAGTTTTGAAAAGTTTATCAAAATCATAGACACCAAAGTCACAAAAGAAAACTGGAGTCGCTCGGTTGTATGAAGCATACAAAAAAAATGACTTAGGGAATAGCCCAAACACTACCAGATTTTGATGATTTAAGCTACCTACTTGTTGTAACTTTTCTCCCTCTCAGTTATTAGGTAACGCCTTAACTTGCTTTTCAAAATTCTGACTTTTATAGTTCTGAATCATTTACATTTTACTGTGACTCGCTAATCTTATCAAGATAAAGATGCCTGTGACTGAGATGTTTCTGTGGATAACCTTTCAGCTCTAGGAGTGGGCTGTCATATTTTGAGATTTTTTTGCTACATAATGACAGTTCTTCCACAAAGGAATAAGGCAGTGTTTCATAGCATCTTATTTTATGAATGAGAAAATCATTAAAGCTTATTAAGTAATTGTGGCTAGCTCTGGCCTGAAAACAAACAAGAAATAAAATAAAAAAAAAAAGAGAGACTGAATAAAAAATTACTTTCTACAACATCTCAAAAAAGACTGGGATTTAGGGAGTGCAAAGCCCTCAAATCAATAAAAAGTAATTACAGAATCACACATATGTTAATGTCAGACTTAGGAGATGCAGACACACAAAGTTTGGGATGACAAGAACATTCTTTGTGGTATAATAGAAGGAAGAAATTGTTGCAAAGAAAGAATTTTGAGAAAAAGCCACAAGACTTTTAACTTTCCAGGGGCTCCAACCTGTGTCACAAGCAACTTCAGATAGAGAGAAGGGGGTTAGGGTTTAAGAATGGGCATAGGTGAATTTGTTATTTCCTCTTCCCCTTCCCCCCCTCTGTATCTATACTGGTCTTGCTGCTTTTTAAAATAATTATGTTCAAGGAATTTAAATGGTTTTCTTGATAATGCTCTGATGGGTTTCATCTATCATGAAAGTGTTTAAATGGGAAGGCTTTCTCTAATGGCTTTGTTGCACTGTGAACTGAGAAGGCCTGAGCTAGAATATTGAGTCACTTTTTGGTGTGAGCCCTTAGAGAGAATCCACAGATAGGGAAGCAGAATCATTAGAGGTCTAAAAAGTGAAAAACATGACCTATGTGAAAAGAGTGAAGATACATGGGGTGTCCAGAGCATTGCCAGGAGACACCCGAACAGCCTTTGCACATGCTAGATCTGTGAATTGTCGTAAGGAAAACATTCTCACATCTTTACCAGCCCCAGCTCTCATACCACATACTGTACTTGTGCTATGGGCTGAATAGTATTATATCCACGTAACGATACAGGTAAAGTTCTGAAGGTCCCCATACTGCAAAGCACATATCTAAGTCAGAGTTGGAGCTGACCATTCTTTAGTTGCCCTTAGGGCCATGGAGAGTCCACAGGTCTGTGTCAGCAGTGACAGACAGCCAGCACAGGAATTGCAATAGGAGGAGAATGATCTGCCACCTTCTCTCCTGCCCTACCACTGAGTCTATTCTGCAGATTCCAGTCATGCTGGTGTGATCAGTGTGTTTGCTTTGGGGATGTGAGACCAGTTATATCCAAAGTCCACCACCAGTTATACTTTCAGCAAGCTTTCCAGAGAAAATGAAAAGGAAGAAGGGAAAAATGAGTGTCAGCAGCTGAGAACAGAAAATCCCTACGTAATTTCACAGGACAAAGAAAAAGCCCTTGTACAGATTTGGAATTTTATCCCTGATCAGTTTGAAAGGGCAGCTCCAGACATTCAGTCATCAGAACTTACCAACACCTAGCAAATGAAAAAATGAACACAATATTTTCCACCATGGAAAACACAAGAAAAAACATGAAAAAAACCTAGCAGAAGAGTAATTGCTGCTATCCATATAATACTGAACACAAACAGATAAACATGGTATCAATAAAATTAAAAATAAAGCTGTTAAAAATAGCAGAACGAGAGATTTATAAGCACCACCAGAAACCTAGGTGAACATTGTTAATATCCAGAAAATTGAACTAAAGGTTACTTGTAGAATAAATTATTTTAAGACCTTAGGGTGTTCATTTTAGTTTTGTCTTAAGGCTTTTAGGAACCTGGTGCTTTCCTAAAATTGTCAGAGGTTACTTATCTTTTAAGCTTCATCTGCAAAAACTACTTGGAGACATTTTGTCTCTGTGGAGAATTTATTGGATGTTTTCTTTCTTTTTTCCTCCTTCCTGCCTGTCCAGAAGTTTGCTCATTGCTTTTCTTCCAGTCTTTCAGTTATTGATGAAGTTCCTGGCACAGATTTCCGAACTCTGAAACGCAGAATACAGAATTCCAGCAACTAAAAAGGGTTGTGGAGTCTTTTCACTGACTTCTGTGGGCTTTGGATCAGGCCCTGGGGCCTTATCTACCCTACACAAATAACGAATAAACAATAACAACACAGAGTTGCAGTACTGGGCTCGTTCGTCAAGTCCTTCCCAGAGATGGAACTAATCCAGATTCTGTCAGAGGAACCCATTTGCTGAACAGAAGCTATGCCAAATTATTTGCCACAATCAGGTTTTATCTATTGATGGGCATTC
>NW_008655137.1:5355-5790 GCF_000695815.1 Acanthisitta chloris
AGAGGAACACCCACTGGGTATGTTAGTAAAAAGGCCTCTCAAAACATGATAGTACATAAATTCCACCGCACAAATTATTCATGTGGTTTATAAATATATCACGAATATATTTCTCAGCTGGTGCTCCTCTTTAGGGATCCCTGTTTAATTTCACACCCTAGTCTCATACTTGTTGGACTGAAAGGCAATGGGATAGCATCATGGCTTTTAATAACAGGTTATCTTGATGTTTGCAGGAAAACATTGATAAAGCTCGAGGGGAAATGTATCCTTTCCTCAGCTTCTCCCTGTGTTGATAGCAACAGGGAGGACTGCATGGGGTAAGGATATTATAGCAGAGACTTTCCAATTTGCACAGGAATTTAGAGGGATATAAATACAGACATGCACTTGGAACACATTCATCTCTGTTACACATGGAGTTAAATGCATTCC
>NW_008655137.1:5821-60062 GCF_000695815.1 Acanthisitta chloris
CTGTCTATTGCTCCTGCATAAATATTTGCTTCTGAGCAAAGTCCCATAGCACCTGCAGAAAGCTCTTTCTGGGGCAGGGGACAGTGGACAAGTGTCAAAGCATGAAGGACTAGCAGGAAATGAGTTACACAGTTCCTGGTAGGGAGTGCGACCAGGATATATACGGTCACCTTCACTGCTGCTGCAAAACTCCTCACTGACTACTTTCAAAACATCCCCAGTACAGGCTATGACCAGAGTTGACTACTTCTGAGCAACTAGCTCACTTTAAAGAGGGATGGGGCAAAAGCAGACAGCTGAAATTTGGACACTGCTTTTAAGATGGTTCTAGGTGTAGAGAAGATGAAATAAGGAAAAAAAGAATCAGAAAGAGGTTACACGTGATCTGTTTCATTTTTTGCTTTCTCTCATTTTCCTTTCATGAACCTCAAAATCTCCTTTCTTCCCCTCATCTTTCTCTGTTTTATTCTCTTCTCCATACCCAATCCCACTTTCTCCTTTCATCTCACATCCTTTTATTGCCTTCCCTTCTTGTCTTGCTTAAAAAGTATTTGCAGCTGCTGAAATCAGTAAAAAGGAAGACTCACATGAAATAGGAGAAACCCCATGAGCTAAAACACATGACAGATTGTGACATACCACCAGTAATCTACTTTATTCAAGACTGAAAATATGATGACAGTACGTGGGTAAGTTTTCCAAAATTCAGTACAGTGTTACACAGCATAAGGATGTTTTAATTCTTCACAGAAGAAGCCAAACAGCTTAAGCTGATCTGCAAAGGTTTAAAGTCTGTAACTGAAACCAAGCTACCAAACTATCTTCTCCAGTACAAAGTCAGCTAACTAGCCCTATCACATCAAGTCCATCAGGATGCAACAGGCAAGAATTGCTGAAAGCAGAGGCAACAAAATCACTCGATAAGATCTCCTTTTGGTTTTTAATCTGTTGTTGACTACACTAACACATGGACTACAGCACGCTGCAGGAGCATCTCTGCGGAGAGCAGCAGCAGAGAAGCTTGAGAACCACTGCTCAATGCCAAAAAATGTCTTCACTCAGGTCTCATCTTGTTTCACTGGGCAAAACAACATCCTCTGCACAGGCCCTTCAGCAGCTGACATTCCAGGACTGAAGAAAACATTTAGCAGGGTATTTTAAAAGCAGGATTTCTCACGCATTGTAATTACAGAATGGTCTTCAGGACCACACCTGAGCACAGCTCCTGCTACGTCAGCGCGTTCAGATTTGTGAGCAGAATTTAGAGCAGATTAACTCACACATCCAAACCAAAACAGATAGATCAGATGGACAAGATTAGCTCTACCAATCTCCCTGCAGCCGGAATTACCAACTCAGGAGCCTTCTAATATGCCAGAAGTTCACACTGTGGCTCTGCACTAATCCAGCTGAGGCTGCAACTACATCCATCATGTCATGTGTTCCAGGATTTCAGTTTATTCTGGGTTCAATATTCCCTCATATGGAGGTAAATGTGCATTATATATGCCTCAGTAATATTTTCCAAAGTTTGTTTTCTCTTTTAGCAAAAAAAAAAATAAACAAAACCTGTTACTAAGAAGTTATTAAGAACTTAAATTATGTCTCAAGTTCATGCGTGACATACAGTGAATCACTGGTACAGGATATTGCTTAATACAGAAAGGTGGAAATAAAATAAAAATGTTGATAGCAAGTGCATTATACCCAGAGAAGTTTTAACCACTCTGAAGGGCTGAAAAATTGTCTTTCTGACATTACAGAAATCACAACCTCATCTCTTTCCAGCACAAATCCAAAACCATAGCCCCATACTAGCTACCAGGAAGAAAATTAGCTCTACCCCAACTAAAACCAGCACATAGGGAAGCCAACAAAGAGTTTAATTACAGGTAAACTGTTGCAAGAGTTCGACAATTTAAATCTATTACGGCCAAACAACTATTTTCTATAAGGGAAAGCAATTTCTTCTTAACCTGTTAAACTGATAACGCGATTAGATAGACATGATTCCTTTCACATATGGTTTTGAAAATGTGTCTTCTTCCTTGCAAAATTTATGAAAGTGTCTTAGAGTTTTGTACAGCGTACTCATTCTAGAAATGAACTGTCCCTGCATATTTGCATACACTGAGATCTTTACCTGTGCTTGGAGCACTTAGGACGTATCAAAAAATTGAAAAAAGTTTATGACACAAATTTACCATCTAACTCAATATTTGTTAGACTACAGCAACAAAAATGAGCTGAATAACTCAATATTTGTTAGACTACAGTAACAAAAATGAGCTGAATATATTTAGCTCTGTCACATAGGCTTTGAAACTCACAGCAAATTTGATTGCCTGTGTACGTGCATGGGCAAAATGGTAAAGGTAAAATAGTCAATGTGACTGCTCATGTATTACGTGATTTAGGTCAGTACATAAACTCCTACTATTTGCTTGGAATTATATGTCTGCCACAAGGCCCATTCTTGGCTGGTATCATCTTAGCCTAGTTAAAACAGCCTCATCAGAAAGCTGTGTGCAGGGAGTGATCTTTTTCTGAAAAGCTTCATTTTTATTCCATCCTCTCCATTTTTCTGCAGCTTCTTTACTGATGCACCTAGTTTGGGCTTAGTTTTTTTTCAGACAAGAAACATCTATAGGTGTAGATCTCTCCCTTCCTCCATACTGCCAGACACCTTGTTTTGCACATATCAATTACCTGTTGTACTTGTTCTCATATTGTGGTGACTGCAACCTTGGACTCCAGTAGTTCATAGTAAAAAATATTTTATATATTCTGCCCTTCCTCACAGGAGCTTTGTATTCATAGCATCTTCTTGCATTCTTAATTATTATGTAATGAATATACTTTCTTGCACCTTTTAATGTCTCAAGCTTTTAGAATATGATGACTCGTTTCTAACTTTTTCTAGTCGCGTGTTTCTCTGTCTCATCAGATCTTAATTTCACCTATTCCCTTTGACATTTTTTCAGATTTTCTGTATTGCTTATGCAATATTAATATTCCTTTTTCTATTTTTGTGTTTCCTCTTTGCATATGCTGATCCATGATATATTCAGTAATTCACAGCTGCTTACTAAAAAAAATCTTTTCATCCCTAATGCAAACTCAAACACACGCCCAGCTTAGGGATGTGAGAGTTGTGCACATAAGGACCTTGAAGCAGCCTCTTCCTGCTAACATTGCAGCTGTTTTCCCAACCCTACCATGATTTCTCTTTCTGATCATCTTTTTTAATGCATCCTTATTCTCCTTTGACAGTTTCTCCTCTCAAACTATTTCTTGCAACTAATCCCTCGAGCTGAGAAACAGCCATCCCTGCAGCAAACCACAGTCCTCTCTGTTCTCAAATTTCTTCAGCTACTGAAGAAGGTAAAGTTCTCCTTTAATCATGATGCCCACAGAAGGGACACGAAACCAAATATCCGAATGGATGGGCCGAGTGAGAGCTTTCCCTGAGGCTGCACAGGTCAAAGCAGGAAGGATGCAACCTCCATCTCTGTAAATACTGAAGGATAAACTCGGCTGGAGCTGTTGGCATCATCAGGAGACTCTTCTTGCTGGTGCTAGTGGAACTGAATGCAAAGCCCTGTTTCAGTGCGTGGGAGGCTGCAGGTAATTTTAGTGATGGTGAAAAGTGCCAGACTTATCAGACATGGAAGATGTTGGTCTAGATATAATTTGTGTAGTGCTTTATGCCTACTCTGGCTCGGTGTAAAACAACATTGCTGGTTTGACTGGGGAGTTCAGATTTAGGAATTGTTTAGTACACTCTTTTGCAGCACTAGTGACTAGGCCAAGTTATCTCTTCACAGAACAGGTACTGTATAGGCAGAAGGATTAACAGCATCATTTTGCTGGTGTCTGCCTATTCTGTCGTGGAGTCAGCACTTCCATGTATGTAAAATTATTTGATATATCTTAGGTACCACAACTAAGCAAATTAACAAGCTTTTTTTATTCATCAAACTAGGGAAGCCATTAATTTGTTCTTGGAGGGCACAAACACACAGCACTGAACAGTATTGTGCTGTTCTTTCTTGAAGACAAATACGGATTTTTTAGTATTTAGGAACTCTGGAAATGCTTAGGGAAAAGTATATTTTGTGTTATCCTACTAACCAGAGATGACAGTTATTTGAAACCTAATTTCCAACTGAGCTTTAGCATCTACAGTGGAGTGGAATGGATCCATTCGTGAGCTTGATTTGCCTTCACACTGCAGGAAAATTTGTCTCACTGTCACCAAGTCATGCGGCTCAGGCTCATTTTCAAATGTGAATATCTGCTTTGAGTATTACACTGCCTAACCACGAGTAACTAACACATCCAGGCAGTCCTGCCCTCCCTGAGGGCAGATGTTCCTCTGGACTCCAGAGCTTTGTTCCAGGAGCTGCCTAATCCTGTCTGTGCTTCCAACTTCTACCAGTGTAGACATTCTCAACAGTCATTTCATAAAAGCATTTCACCTGGTGATGAAAGAGACCTGGTAAGGCACAGCTGTACTAGAGAAAATACAGCAGAACACCTTCCTGCCCCAAATCCCAACCTATCATCTCAAGTATCTCCTTTATTTTCCTGCAATCCAGAGAACAACAGTGATCCTTGAGGCTGATAGGACCAGTTTTCTTCTTCCTCTTGACATCTGTCTCTCTGGCCAAAATTGTCTGCCAAAAGCAACGTGGACACAGATTTTGGACTGTCTCCCCTACCTACCTGCTCTCACCTCTCCCTAGCAATGCCATGATTTCCTATCTGACCTTGTGAATATCTGTAATCAAGTAGGCTGCATAAGAAGAGGAGCTGCAGCTCCACTTTGTGATCCACAGCTTCCATTCCACGTATCACCACCCAAAACAGAGATCTGTGTAATAGGATTAGTTTCTTTAATATTATTTTGCAATGTCGGATGTGTCTAGCAGAGGGATTGGAAGTTCATGATGTTGAGAGAGTAAGCAATAGCAGAATGTAAAAATGTATGGCCTCGAGAAAAAGCCTCACAGATAGGCTAGAGTGACCCTGGAATAGGATTTAGATCTGAAAAACTGCTGCTGCTCAAGATCTACCCTGTACTAGTGGAAAACAAGGCTTTGATTGTAAATAAACAGGACTGTGCCACAGACACACCTGATTTCATCATCAGTTTCTCATCAGACTGTGGAATAACCCACAGCACTGAACTTGACTGTTCATGTCAGCCAGAAGAGTCCAGCATGTTTAAAAGATAGATAACTGTGCAAATAGTAAAGATCCTAAGCAGTAACCTGAATTAAGGCAGTTTTAGTAACTTCACTCAGCCTGTTTTTGGATCCAAGCAGAGCTGGCAGAAGAGAAAAAAAAAAAACTCAGCTCTGGAAGCCAAGGGCAAAGAAACAATGTGGGGAGTAAAATGAAAGTTCCCTCGCAAATGGCATGTTTCAGCTTGCTTCTAGCTGCAGTAATAAGAGAGCAAAGTGATTCACTCTGGCAGAGTTTTCCAGCTTGAGGAGCTTGAAATAATACAACCACCCACCACAAACACTGCCTGCAAGTGAGCTCGGGGAGGAGAGCCAGGGCTGCCTGAGAGGATCGGGGCCGTACGGCAAAGGTGGAAATGGAAAGTCCATTTTCAGCAAAGCAGAGATAAATGCTGGGCTGCTGGGGAGGAATGAAGAGAGGCAGTAGCAATGGTATTGCAGTCTTGTAAAAATAAAACTGAGTAATGGTGGCTGGTTCCGTGAAAGAAAAGACTGTTGTGTTGTTTCAGAGCAGTTGAGAGATGGGATGCTCATGTGGAACACGTAGCACTGTGCTTGGAGTATTGCCAGGTCACCGTATAAAGTCTTCATTTTGTGAATTGTTGAGGGAAGGTATATCTCAGAGGTGGATTATGAAGGGTGACCTGCCTGTGGCAGACTAGTCACAGAGTGAAAAAGAAACTAAAACAAAACCAGTGTGGATTTTTTTCCTGAGTGGTTAATATTTAGCTAGATGTTCAAACTGGATATCAGGCTGCAGCTTATAAAAATCTGGCCAATCACAGCAAAATTTTTCAACTAACCTGTTAACTTTTTTCAAGTACAGACATGCTGAGACAGCTTAAAAGAAAGCTACAGAATTGCAAGTCTCATTACTGTCACTTAAATGAAACCTCCAAGACAATTAATTATGTGTATGTACTTTCAACGTTGTCAAAATGTATGCAATAGGCAATAAATTTTATTTTCTCAACCTATATTTAGGTGGGCACACAAAACTTTTTGAAATTATGATTTCCAAATCACTTATCACCAAAATTGTATTTTGTCCCCGGGCATTTTCCTCATTTCTTTCTATTCTGTAATTCAATGACCACAAAATTACACAAGCTTAACTACAGAAAGATTAATTTTAGGTTGCAACCGTTTCATCTTGCTTGGGTGTTTCTCTTTATGGACCATCTGGGCTTGATAGCTTAATATCCACAGTAAACTTACCTTTCTTAAGGGCAATCTACTTTTAGTGGTTTCAATCCTTTTCAGGTGTAGACCCCAAACAACTCTCAATGGCTCTTTTGAAGCTTCTACAAAAATCTGAAGCCTATTGACAGTAAGCAGGTTTATTTTTTTTACCTGCTGCTTCTTAGTGGTATCACCTCATAGGTCCATGGACCATAAACCTAAAGCTACTGAAAGCCTCTAACTTGCACAGACTTACTCCACCTGTTCTGCAAAGGAGCCTGAATTTAACCTTGCATTAAGGGACAACACTAGTTGTGGGCAATGTACAAACTGCAGTTACATACTGCATGGCACATGTGTGAAATGCATTGGCTATGTGAAATACGAGCTTAAAAATGGTATATATGCTCTTGAATAATAGAGGTATGAAGAAATGCCAAGGTCTATGGTTGTATCCAAAACTCATATTTCTAGTTCCTTCCTGCCTGTACATCTGTAGGAAGAACTGCCCATATTTGGGCCTAAGAGTTCATTGAGAACCATTTTATAGCCTGGGTGTAGGAAACTTCACTGCAGCATGGTAGGACAAGCTCATGGAAGTGAGTCCTCCTCCTTCTGCATCCTGCCTAACCCTCTGGCTCTGGACAAGGGTTTTCCCCAGGGATTGCTCATGCCCAAGGAAAAGGGAGCTCAGAATGAGCTGAACCTATGGATATTGCATGAGCAGTCTCATTTGGAAAACAAAATAAAAAGAAAAAATAAAAGGCAAAAAAAGTTTGAAAATCTCATGCTTTGAAAGATCCTGGTCACTGGCATGGAAGTTTTTCTCCTCTGATGACGTTCCTCTCCGATTTGTTTTTATAAGTTTAGGCAGCTGCTGCTGGAGCTCTGCCAGAGGAGCCATAATTTCTTAATAGCCTCCACCAATGAGCTGTCGTGTTAACAAAACAGAAGATGAGAAAATGTAGTTGCAGAGCAGGCAGATGTAACCTGAGGCTAAGGAGGCAGCCACTCGTAGCACCTTCTCTCACATGACCCCAGAGGAAACCTGGAACCAGGGCAGGAGCAGGTGGGATGTGACCCTTCCTTCTGAAACCACCAAGTTTCTGTCCACCTACTTAGACATGTAAAGCCTCAACCAAGCTTCAGCTGTGCTCTGAGACCAGCCAAGGCAAACAAACAAACCCAAGAGACTTCGTGTGTCCCATTCACTTCTGAAGAGGGGACCCAGCAGTAAACCATCGGCAAATCAAGCCATCAGCTATTCAAGATGATCAAGAGCAGTGACATTTCCACATTTTCAGAGCTCTCGACAAATGTAGCTAATTAAGTCTTGCATCATCTCTGCAGTTAAACACAAGTATTCATCTCCCCTTTTGACAGAGGAGGAAGCTGAAGTCTGGGGGGTATTTAGGGCCATGGAGTGAGTCACTGGCAGAGCCAGAGGTATATTTTAAGAGCTGTAAGCTCCAAGATCACTGCCTTTCCATTTAAGTTTTTAAATGACAAAAATTCCTCCTTCTCCATGTGAATTAAAGGGAAGACAGAGAATATTCTTCCATTACCAGTTATAACTGTTTAACTTCTTACTCAGTGTGACACCAACTATTAAAGTATTGTGACTACTTTGCAGTACACAGAATATCTCATTTGGATGGACTATTCAGGTAGGCAAAATGAGAAGAGGTGATGGGAAGGCCCTGGGTCTCCCAGGCATGGTAGACATCTAAGACAGTAAGGGTTCTTAAGGTGCCCTGCTTTTCTTCCAGCCCTTACCTGCCCTGCTCAAGATGAGCAGTTGCACTGAGGACCTTTCAAACTCTATAGAAACAGCTCCATAAGTGACACAAGAGGACACAACAGGTGGATGAAAGAGACAACTACAGAAGTAAGTTACCAGTGAAATCAGCCTCTCTCAGGCCTGTTTTTAGACTTTAAAAAAACAACCAAACTCATTTCCAAATGTAATAAGGGCACCGAATTTCAATCACATTTACCATATTTATGTCATAATTAGGATTCAGAATAATCTAATGTACATATAATTATCTATGGACAAAGGAGAAGGCGTGTGCATGGGCATCTGAAGGCAAAGACTTCTCAAAGCCAGCGTTGCCTAAACTAACTTGCCTCAACTTGTAATAACACTTTTTCCAAAGCAGAACAGTGGGCCAGTTTACTGGGCGTAGCACAACTGGAGAGTGCGAATCAGAGGTTGGAAAGGTGGCATGAGGATCACTTTTCTATAATGTGGAGGTTATTTTCTGAACATCCTTTTCCATTTGGTTCTGGAAATGCCTCCCAGTGCCATAAAGCCAAAAGGTGCTCAGGAGCAGCATCCTGGGAAAGCATCTCTCTGAGCAGTTCTGAGTAGCTCTGCTCTCTTTCCCCAACTTGGTCAGAAGCAGCAGGTAGCAAAGGATCAACAAGAGCCAAATTCCATACAGGACAGTCTTTCCAGGACCAATCCAAAAATCGAAATCAGCTTTGTGGAGAAATAAATCAGCTATATCACATTAATGTAGGTGTTGAGTGATACAACTGCAGATAAATTCTGCCCTCCACACCATTTTTTCCTGGGGAAATAAAAAGTACACAGGAAATTCTGTAAACATGGTCAGCACACTTACTAGCAAGCCATAGCATAAGTTCACACTTTTACTTTAATGAAGTAATGTAAACATCTGGAACTACTCAATACGACAGACTAATGCACGTGCTGACAATTACTCATGTTTCCATATCTAGAACACATCTATGCCTGTGATCTGGTGTTTTCTTCACCAAAAACCTGCAAATGTTGTTAGTTCTAAGCTGGCCAGTTCAAAAGTAGCTCTGGGTGCAATTCAGTTCCCAGCAGCACCATCTCAAAATTGCAGTCAGAATACTTGTTAATCAGGTTAATACTAGGAACCTGCAAGCAGAGTGTGGCCCAGGCTACAAGAACACCTAACACAAACCACTCAATGATTCTAAGATTTTATGAATGCCAACTAGATTCAAATGCAATAAACAACAAAATAACATTTCCTGGTCAAAACACACCTTCAAGCTACTCAGTTTTATTCATTATTTTGTTGCACACATCCTTTCTGTGAATGTTTAAATAGCACTTTTATGTTGGATGCTCATCCTCCAATCCACATGTTTTGCTCATTCCTCTTTTTTTAACTCATAAGCACTTGGGAAATATACTGCTGCAACAAGCCAGACTAAGCCAATACATATGTACAGGAACATAAAACCAGCCATACTGTGTCAAGAACTGCTATCCATCTCGCTCACTATCGCAACTCCAGAACTAGTAGCAGATGTTTTGGGGAAAGACTGCAGAAGAGAGAGTATTTTTAGTGTGAATTTCCACATGGCATTTCTTCCCAGCTTCCAGCACCACATTAAATATTTATCTGACTGATGTGCTATTACATATTTCCATGTTTCCAGATGCCCCAGTGCTAGAGGATAAAAAGAACCTTCTAAAGCAGACTAAAACCTTCAGGCTGTTCAGAATTAGCCCATCCACTGCCATTCGCATCACCAAACTCTGCATTGTTGTACTCATTTTCTCTAGTCCATTAAAGCAATTTGATTAAGAGTCGGATTAGTGTTCACAAAACACTGGGAAAACCATAGAAAAGAGATCCTCAGGGCACAGTCACACTTACTACATTATTTATAAATGCAAACCTCACTGCTAACACTACACATAGATGTCTCTTACCAAGTATCAGCCAGTGAAATCCTTGGCCCTTTGACAAAATTTTTGTTTATATCTCAGAGCACTGAAGTTTAGCCTGTGGAGATAAGGCATTCAAGAAAATACTTTCAATCTCATGGAGGGAAACAAAGGAATTAGGCCAGTGTATAGCCATGTGTTTGTTTGCAATGGCACATTTCTAGGAATGCACTGGCTTACTGCTGATGACAGTAATTAAAAGAGTTACAGGGGAGTGGGATTGCAAATCACACTTTCCAAGCCCCTTGGTTTTCTTTTAGGAGCAATGCTGTCAGCTGCACCCAGAAGCAAAGTGTGAGTGCATGACAAAGTGACAATCTCACTGCCACCAAATGCTGGGACAAATGCTTGGTGTTACCAGATGTGCTGGTTTGGGCTGAAGTGGAGTTAACTTTCTTCACAGTGACTAGTATGGGGCTATGTCTAGGATTTGTGCAAAACACAGAGTTGATAATGCAGAGATGTTTTTGTTCTTGCTGAGCAGAGCTCACACAGAGCCAAGGCCTTTGCTGCTTTCCATCCTGCCACACTGGCAAGGGAGTTGGGGATGCATGGGAGATTGGGAGGAGACACAGCTGGGACAGGTGACCCAAACTGACCCAAGGGATATTCCATACCATAGCACATCATGCTCAGTGTATAAGGTGGGAGGAAGAAGGAGGAAGGGGGGACATCTGGAGTGATGGTGTTTGTCTTCCCAAGGAACCGTTACGCGTGATGGGCCCTGCTCTCCTGGAGATGCTGAACACCTCCTGTCTGTGGGAAGCAGTAAATTAATTCCTTGTTTTGCTATGCTTGTGTGTGCCACTCTTATGCCTCCTGCTATCTCTCCCAGAGAGGTTTCTCCTGGGACCCAGTGATGTTCCCACTGCATCCCCTGTGCAGTGTGGGGTTAAGAGATGTCTCTGACTCCTCTGCAGGGCTGAGGAAGCCTGGAGATAACCCTGGTGAAGTCAGACCTTTGCTGGAGCTGATCCTGGCCTCTGCCTCTCTGCTCTCCTGAGCCATTTCAGGGGAGGATGACTCTAGGAAGAAGCTGAAGATCTTAAAATCCAGTGAACTTACATACATTTTAAGAATCATATCTTCTGCTAATTCTCCTTGTAAAATTAATTTTTGTTTGTGTTTTTAACATGTTATTTCTTCCTATTACTCTGTGTAAAAAGTCTGACATCAACAAGCTCTTTAAACTTTGGAGCTTCACTACAAACTTCACCTTTTCAATATCACCTGGCCATCTTGGAATATAAAATATGAATTTGCTTTGATTGGATACAATTGTGAGGAGCTGCCTTCCTATTCCTTAAAAACAGATACTGAAATTATCTTGTAACTAGAGAAATGAAAGCATGGATTGAAGCAGCTCCTGTCTCCTAAGCTGTCTGTCTACACTTTTCTAACACTGCCCACACATTGTAAAACCTCTGACAGGCCCTTGTCAAGTATTAATTATGTGCTGTATATAGAAGTTTTAAACCCAGACTGAAACAAAACCTCTTCTGAAACTAATGGCAAGTCCTACCTGTATGTGGGGATTTGCTTCTAAAGGAGGATGCCATGTGCACACTTTTCTTGGCAGTTTTGTTGGCCAGTTGGATTTTCTTTCTTATTGTTTCTCATGTATCACCAGCCTCTCTACTGCTCATCTTCCATTTCAGCAAATGGACTTTCTTAGAAAGGGTTTCTCCTTTGTGGGTTTTAATACCAGGAAAATATTTCCACTGTACTTTTAATATCCCATCTCATTTTGAACTTTTCTAATAGATAATTTTCCCCTCTGTCTCACACAGCAAGGACTAATGTCTCCTCTGTCACCTTACTGCACTGTTTGCTGTAAATCACACTCTGATTAATCTAAAGAAACACAAAAATATTCCTTTATCTCTAGATTTTTCTGTGCTCCTCCTTTTCATTATTAGTTTTCTTATTTCTCCTGTAAAGTTGCATGTTTTGTCACTGGTTTCAGACCAAGATACCACACATCCATTTCACAGCCACACAGCAGGGACCTTCTACAGGCACAAGATCAAATGCACAGCAAGGGACTTAGGGGTGGCAACTCACAGCCTTTCACTGTTTTTCCACTGAAGGCTCCTTTTAATTGGACAGGATTGTGTCTTTATGATATTCCAGTGTACTCAGAACCAGCAGCAACAGTGGACACTGGGAGGAATCTGGAATGGACTAATGAGCCCCAACACTACTTGTTTAAAAGCAATAAAATTAGGTTGGGTGGATGATGTGTGGGCCTGAGACCAGGACTTAGTACCCAAGAGCTGACAGGGGGTTGCCAGAGCTGCTCTCCAGCTTCCCTTTGTCCAGAGCCAACTTCCTACACCACAAGCAGAGTAGAATGTGTGGCAGGGGAAGGCTGTGCTTAAAGGACTTGGCATGGGAGGGTTGGGGGTTCCATGTATTCCCAGCTGCATCTCTCCTGCCAAGCACGGAGTGCCTGATGATCACTGACCAAAACTTTCTCAGGAACTTCAGAAAAAAACACCCCAGCTTCTTGTTGATACTGTGAATTTAAAGAAATTTCAAGAAACCTGACTGAAGCAGAGCATGGACATTGTAGCAGTCTTCATTTGGGATGAAAATAAGAAGTTGCTAAGTTCCTTCTAGGAACAAACTAGCCAAAATGCTCCCCCAGGCAGGGATTGTGCTGGCTGGAATTTTAACAATGTAGGTGGTGATGAGGAAAATTGAAGGAGGGAGATGAGGTCTATGGCTTTTGGCAAATGTTCTGGGAAAAGCAAAAAGGGCAACAGAAAAGCCAAAATGAAACAAGATCAATGTTCTTTACTTAGAACATAGAGAAGGGAACAAAAGTCCATATTGACCAGAGGGCTGGGAGAAGGATTACCAAAGCTGTGAAAAGGAACCTCTTCCCGTTGTTTCATTCCTAATATCTTCCAGATAATACAATTTTAGATGTAACTTCCATAAACATATAATCTCCAATTTATGTAGCTTGCATTACTTTGCAACAAAAGGAATAATTAAGGACCTGAATGTTGTCTATGCACTGCGTGGGCTACTAAATAAATTAGGCAGATCTCCCCCTCCTCCACTGGGAAATAAACAACAAATTCCATATTGCAGTGAAAGCATCACCCATCTCTTCAATCTGAAGCCAAATTCTTGGTTAGTTCATGTAAGTTTAGGCAGGTCTGCAGCCAGGCTGCAAGCACAGCAACATTAGCATAAACCTGGAGATCTCCACTAGAGCTGACAGATTTCTGTTTCACATATGTAATAACTCAGTGGTTAATGATTGTTGGGTTTGGGTGGGTTTTTTCCCCCATAAAGCAAGAGCAGAGATAAATGCATCCCTTAGGCCCTTCTTCTTGGGTAAAAGCTATGCTGCAAAAAACTTGTATCATTCTCAGACTGTTGCACTAATCCTCTTTCATGCCCAGCTCCCCAGCTGCCTCATGCTGCCTCCTGCCCAGCCCTGGCTGCTGGTGAAATCCCCTCCCCATCACTGCCAGATCACATACTTACATTTATCATGTGAAAACCCCCAAAAAAATGACACAGACAAACATTTCTCCTTCTCAGATTTGATGCTTTCACTTAGCTCAATTGAGCAACAATTTGTAGTCTTATGGTTTAAGCTTCTATTTGTTTCCATTAACTTGAACTCATTTCAACTCCAAACCAAAGTGCCTAATATTTCCTTCTCTCATATCTTTTTCTGATGTTTGTTTACCATGAAGAATCATTAAGTCATTTCCATAGTGTCAGTTGACTGCCCAATGAGTGTTTATACTACATGAGGTATATAGTAATAAATTTGTAAACACCAAGTCTAATAACTTCACAAATGTGAAATTTACTTTGTCTTTCCCAATTCATGAATCTGCTCAAAAAATTTCCAAAATACACTCAAACATATAAGTAGAAATTATATGGTTACATGCACTGCTTGAGGTTTTTCCTTCTCTAAGTTCCTTCACCAATACTTGCAGACTGGGATGGAAGCACCACACTGAGCTGGCATGAATTACCCACCAGTAAGAATCACAAGAGTGTGCTCTCAGGGCAATCTCTTGGAATCAAATCAATCACAGATACAGTGAGTACAAATTTTGTTTGTTGGTTCTGTTTTTTTTGTGTATATCTGTATAACATTACAGGTCTGCACTGAGCTGCCCAGCTCTTGGGAAATGTTAGCTCTGAAAAAATTGCTCTGAAGGACAAAGTCTTCAAATGTGGCTGGCAACTTACTATGGCTTACAAAACAGCCTGCATAGATTTGTCCAGAAATCACATTCCTTTTCAAATAAAATAATTAAATGCCAAGCAATTTTTGTGCTGCATAATCACTCCCATGCTTTGCCCTCACTGCAAAGAACTCATGCTTTCCTGTCAAGATATCACTCTTGTTTTAACACACTAAGGCAAATCCAATGTGACCAGTTCCAGTAACCAGTTCCAGATGACTCTAAGCATCTCTGGTGGGTTCTACCCCAAGACAGATATTTCAGTATGAAGTTACACCTTCTCTGAAAGACACAGCTGAAGGGAGTGTGGAGGCAGCTCTGGAGCTGTTGCTAAGCCAACCCCATGGCAGCATGACATGCAAGGATACTCAGTACTGATCTGCACATACTTCAGTGTAATCCTTTTATTAACCCCAGAGAACAATGCAGTATTTGCTTAAAATAAATATGCAAAACCTGCAGCGATTCGGCATTAAGACAATTTTCTATGAGTGTGGATGGACACAAATATTTTCCTAAATATTTCTGACTACAGGAAAACTTGCAGACACCCATGGACTCTGTGAAACAAAACTGCATGAAACTTGCTTTTCACTGCCACTCCCTTGCCAATAAATTTTACAGGGACCTCAGCAAGCACCAGCTGCTCCCTTCATCCATGTTACAAATATCCTCTGCAGTGGTGAATAAGCACCGTTGTCATCCTGCATTCCAGAAACAGACCCTGTGGAACAACCCTAATGAACACACCAACAACAGGAAAACTGCTTGCAAGGCCTTGCCAGCCCGAGTTCAACTGCTGCCTGCTGCTTTGGCAGGCCAGCTGCTGCTGGGAAAGCAGCATGAAACCTCCCTCAAAGTGTAAAAATACAATGAAGAACTTCTAAATGCCTGTGTAGATCTAGGTGAGATGCTAAGGCAAACTGCTGGTTAGTTTGTGACATGATAATTATGTCTTGATGAAATAAGAATCGTCCTGGCTAGACATTTAAATAAAAAAAGCACATGTTGATCTATCAAAAGCTTTCCTGCCTCTAGTGACTGCAATCCCAGAAGCTGTGACCAAGAGACATGATGGAGCAAGGACACTTATAGCACCTGTCCACGTTGAGACAGGTGCTGTCACTGCCTCCTCCAGACTTCCCAGTCTCTGCTCGTGGCTGCAGCCATCATTTTACAGCAAACTCAGCCAAGTGAAGTGGAGCATGACGGTTCACCGAGACGGATGAATGGATCAATTATTTAGTGTTTCTGTCCTGGAAAACTTCACTCAGCCTAAAATAACCACTTTGCATTGGCAGAGAGTCCACCTCAAATCTCTAAGATTTGACTAGGTGAGCACCATGTGTCCACGTCTTCAGTAACCAAAAACTCAGAGAAAAGAAAAAATGTCAATAGTGTGGTATGATATAGAAGTACTGATTTTAAATATGCATGTTCACAGAATCATAGAATTATAGAATTTAGGGATTGGAATGGACCTTACAGATCATCTAGTCCCAAACCCCTGCCCTGGGCAGGGACATCTCCCAGTTAGGTTGCTCAAGGCTCATCCAGCCTGGCCTTGAACACTGCCAGGGTCAGGGCAGCCACCACATCCCTGGGAAACCTGTTCCAATGTCTCATCATCCTTATAGTAAAAAACTTTTTTCCAATATCTAACCTAATCTTCCTCTCCTTCAGTTTGAATCCATTACCCCTCACTGCAGTTCCTAGCAACAAGTCCCTCTCCAGCTCCTTGTAGGCTCTGTCAGATATTGAAAAGTTGCTCTGAGGTCTCCACACAGTTGGCTGTTCTCCAGGCTGAACAGCCCCAACTCCCTCAGCCTGTCCTTATAGGGGAGGTGCTGCAGACCTCCTATTATTACATACAATAATATGTATTATTACATTATTGGACAGTGCCCAAAATGATAGAAAACTATTGAAAAACTGAATCCACACACAGTTTCAAGCATTAATAGTAACATCTCGTGCTACTATTAATGAAAATATTAACCATAATAGTTATTAATGTTAACATCTTGTAACTACAGCACTAAAAGACAGTTTTTAATCTTGAGATACTTATAGTGTGTGTCTAAATCCTTAGGGGTTTGCATTTTATTTTTCTTAGCAATTAAAAAACTGATTTACTTTTGAATTTGGTCTATTCTTACAAAGCTAGTTTCACTTATCTGACTTCAGCAGCAGAAACAGCAATAGTGTCTGAGATGCAAGTTTAAACTTCAAACAAAAACATTTGTGCTAAATCTTCACAAGAAAATGTCAAGGAAACATTTTTACTGTGCAGTCAGTTAAATTCATCCCCAACATAAACCCACTAGCATTATTAGCAAAATATATAAAGAAATACATCATTGTCAATGCTACCTAACAAGAAGCAAAACAAGAAAACAGCATCACATGCAACAATGCACAGTCAGACTTTCTCCCTCCCAAGCCTGTAATTCCTTATCTTGTTTGTATATTCCCTCCTTCTAACTTCCTATTTTCTGGAAGTTAAAAACTAGAGAGAGTCATTGCTACTTTTGCTACATGCTTTAAGAAGACAGAAGTATTGAATCTAGGTGGGTAGTTTGCTTTAATATGTTTTTCATTTCACTTAATGAAATGTAAGGCTCCTTTGAAAGGATGCACACACTATATTTAATACAGTGACCTTCTGTGCACTATGATTTTTATTGCACATTGTTTCTTTTTGTCCTGGTGTCACTCAGGTTGAGATGAGGGGGTCTTGCCCCATGGAAGGGCCCCTTGTCCCAAAGCATTCCCAGCACAGAGATGCAGCTGCATGGGACAGGGACAGCCAGCACTGGACTGTAATTTTTAATGGAGCTCTTAATGCAGACAGGATTAGAGCTCTGTAAACAAGTACTGGGAGACAGCACTTCAGAAAAATAAAATTATCTCCATAAAAGTGAGAAAACCATGAAGGCAGAAACCTGTCTGGGTGAGAGCTGGGAATGACATAAAGCTCAAGGGAGGATAAGGAGGAATTAGGCAGAGCTCCCACCATTAGGCACAATGGCTTAAAAACTGCTATAAGAACTTTCCTTTCTGCAGTGAACAAAGTTTTTTCCTTTTAATCCTTCAGGCTCCCAGTCAGATGTGGTGACAGCTGCTCATGCTATGATGCAGGGTCAAAAGAATTTTAAATATGACTTTTTTAACTCTGAAAAAAGCCTCCACTCTTGAAGTCACTTTCCTTTCTGGACACCTGAAACGGTTGGTTGCTGCACAGTTTGCACAGCTGTGAAAGTCTCAATTTTAGGCATGTTTTAGATAGCTGCTCACTCTGAGTGGGCAGAAATAGAGGAAGCAATGAACTTTGAAGAAAATAATGGTGATTAACTTCAGCTTCTACTTTTAAAGTATTCTCAGCCTGGTACTTTGGCTTAAATACCACTAAAGCTGATACACAAAAATATTACCTTCATGTCAGAGCATGAGAAATGTAAGAAATAATTAGGCTCATTCTCTAGTAAACATCACATACAATAATAAAACTCCCATTAACAATACACTTCTGTTTGTCATATATTGCCTCAAACTGGCAGCCACATGGGAAAGAAATACAGGCCATTAGGGAAGAAAGACATCCTTGACAAATCTTTCTCCAGAATCCAGTTTCAGAGTTTTCAAGCAAACACTTAGTCATTCAGACTTAAAAAAAAAAAATGGAAAGAAGAAAAGATGCAAAGCACTGAAAACAATCAGATCTTTGCCAGAATCAGAAATGCCAAAGCTATTGGCCTGTCCCCAGAAGATCTATAAGAAATGTTCTGAATTCCTCAGCCATCAAAGTTTATATCCAGCATATGATGCACATCATGCAGTGTGCCAGAGGTCCCTGGAGAGTGTATGTGGGTGAAACCTGCCAACCTTCAGGTACTAGAATGAACTCACAAGAATTATAAATGAAAAAGCAGATTTATCATTTATCATTGCAAAACAATTCTGTCTTGCACCTCAGTCCCAGCTCTAAAGGGAGACATGCAAAATATTTAGGTTTAAATATTATTACTATTATGATATGATTTAGTAGTGAATAGTACAGAGTAAATAGAGACATTTGGTTTATGCACATTACAATTCTCTCAGCATCTCATCTCCTGCTGCCTTGTTCCTGTTCTGCAAATGCTTTCTCTCTGTTTCAATCTGTCAAGTCTCCTGCTACTGAAAATCTCTGGTAACATCACTTCTCCCACAAATGGGCTAATTCATTAACATAATTACTTTTTCTTTTGCTTGGCTACTTCAAAATGACTTGCAGACCTTTCCTTGTTTTACAGTACAGTTCCATGGTGAGGGATCACTCAATGCAGGGATAGGGTGAGGAATGAGTAGCTCTGGAAAGGTGAAATGCTCCTAGTTGTGTTTTGCTGCTGGCACAAATGTATCAGCAGCCTCAGAATAATGTTTTCAGTGCTGTCTGCCTCAGACTTGCTGAAATAAATGTATACTGGAAAGCCTGACCACGTTTTATACCAGTTGATCTAATAACACTTATTGCCTGCCCTTACTAACTTCCCTTTTTTTTCAAGCCTGACCATCAAAGCTACAACATAAGCAGTACGAAAAAGTGAAAAAGCAAAGTACATTGCACAGGCACCAAAAAACAAATCACAGGCTCCACTGGGGGAGTGTCAGGGAGAAGGGAACAGCTGCCTGCTGACACTCTATTCCTACCTTGTTCAGGGAAGCAAGATGATGGATATTTTCAAATATTTGACCACACATACACACTCAATTACCTAAGGAAAGTCATACAAAAGACCTTGACTGCTAGATGGCATAGACTATAGTACCTAGGATATACAAAAGAGAGCCATGAAACTTAGCCAACCCTTAAGATTACCCAGTTCCTTCTCAGAAACACTGCCAGCCCCAGAGATCAGCATTATGAATTGAAGCTTCCATACTTCAGCTCCTGCCCACATTTCAGCTGCTGTGCCACCTCGTGAAGATCAAACCTGAATTTGTCTGAATGCTGTCCAACTTCTCTTCTGTACCTGTACTGCTCCTTTTCAAACTCTTTGGGGTCCTCTTAAGTTTCCTGACAACCACCTATGCTTCGACCTGTAATAAACACTGAAAAAATGTATTTTATAGAACAAGAAATGGAAGAAATCCGTTAGGGGTTTCTTTGACAACCACCATCTCTCTTGAAATGAGAAGCTAAAGATACTCTCCAGAGCACTGTCAGCAAAGGCCACATCATGGGTAAGGTGACAGCTGGAATTCCTGTGGCAGTTCTATTTTGAAAATGTGTCTGATGGGAATGCTTCTGCTGCTGCCAGCACAGGCTGCTGCTGCTGCCTAAGTTAGGCACAAAACCCCAAGAAAATACAAAATTATTTTTTAAAAATAAATCAAACTTTAAAAACCTCCACTTGCTTTTGATGATTTTCTGTTTTCAAGCACTGAAGACAGATGTTATTTTATTTCAAATCCTTCACTTACATTTGTTGTTTAAGAAATATTTCTGTTTGGGTATGACCATCACAGCCAGGTCCCTACTGTGCAATGGACCCAACAAATACATGTGACATACAGTCCCTGGTGCACCAAGTTGACCCTTTAAGATACAAGATTTGAGGAGAGTGACTGAGTATTTAAACCAAATATCTCTCCTTACCCATATAAACCATAAACAGTAGCTTCTTTCATTTGTCCTACATTATTGTTATTCATTATTTCCACCCAAAGATGCATATTTTGGGAGGAGGGTTCTCAGCTTGCTGATGAACAGGGGCAGGGATCTTTGCATATAGAGGCAAATAGGAAACAAGTGCTGGTATATATTCTATATGTGTAAAATGAAGGTTATGGAGGATAACAGAGAGGAGCAGAACTCTGAAGGACATTGAATGTGAAGACAAGAAGCTTAAACTTTGTATGCTGAAATGAGAGAAACAACAGGAAGGAACATGCCCAGAGTGACAGGCAAGGAGACAAGCTTAGCAGCTACAAACCAGGAGGACTGTGCAAGGGCTCCACTGAGTCAATGGAGGTTGAAGGCAAAGTTCAACAGCAGAGTTCTAGCTGGGCTCATAATCCTCAGTGCTGAAAACATTCATCCAGTTTCCCAACTTCGTATTCTTTGCTGCTGCTGCTTGCTTTGCATTGGCTCTGGTGCTTCTGGCATCCCACTGCCAGAATATTCAACCTACTAGGCAGAAAACTCATCCAGCAACAAGAAATGAGGAGCTTTCTGTCAGGCTGAACCCAGGGGTGGCAGGAGGCAGAATGGGGAAAGGGAGGAGAAGGAATCAGCGTGGGAACAGGCAGGAGGAAAACTTTCCCATTTTGGTGCTGAAGACTAGCCTAGCAGTCAGTCAGCTCCATCCTGAGGGGAGGAAGGTTACAGGATTTAAGATTTTGGTAGTGTGGGAACAAAGAAAAGGAGAAATTTGTAAATAGCCACCAAATTAATTAATACATGATTGGCATATACCTTCAAGAGGGATAGAAGACAAAGATCACACCTAGTTTTCAGACTCCTGTAACAAAGTTGACAGCAGAGGTACCAACAGCAGCAGCTCAGCTTTGACTCCCAAATTTCAGTAATAGCAAGACATTAAGAAGCCAGAGGGACAACTTGGGGGAACTTAAATAAAGATGATTAGTGAAAGCTGTGATTAGCATGGGGCAGTCAGGAACTGGTTCATCTGACTCCTTTTACATTGGCTGTCACTGCAGTACCTCAGCTGGAAATCAGAGCAGGACTGTGTCATGAAACCACAATGGACCAGATTCCTACAATATGCCCATGGGATGAGGCATAAACACACAGCTGTGGGTGGTTTTCTAAAAGATGAACTTTGTATATATCAATCAAAGCTATTTCTCTAATAGGAGCTAATCTGGAGCAAAGGAGGTGTACACCTGGATATTCATTTACTACTTATTCTGAAACTGTAAAACATGAGTGTAGAAGAAAATTATTAACTGTTTGACAGTTGCTCAGTCAGAGCAGCTTGTGTTGAACCTGAAGCCCATAAAGCAGCCACAGCCTGCAGTATCACCTCATTGGCATTTTGCATGAAATGCTGTGTGGCCCTTGGGTTTAAACAGCAGCTTCCAGCTACAAAGCAGAGCTTTGAGCTGCAGACTGTCCCCCACAGCAGTCCAGGTTCCAAAACTGAGCTCCCCTGTTGAAGAATGGCTAAGGGAACAGGGGCACAGCTCCCAGAGAGAATTGTGCGAGCAAGAGTCGAGCAAAGGTCTATGGGAGCTTTGAGCATAGAACTAAGAAGTAGCCTCAGGAGTTTAGCTTCTCAGCATTAGAAGTTATTTTTGCAGCATAACGTTGCAGCCAAAGGACAAGCTATCTGGGAAAGCTCAGCAATGTTGCAAACCCAAGGATGAACTATTCTGGGAAAACAAAGAAGGATTCTCCAGAAAACAAAGACTTCTTCACAGCTGCAGCTGCAAGCAGATATAGTAAATAAATGTAACCTGTAGAGCTTAGGTAATGCTAAAATGAATAATAAGTATAATTGTCCTGCAAGCTAAGAAAGTATACAAATGTAACTTTTAGGGTTTAGGTAATGGTAAAGAGAACAATAAGCATAGTTGTTCATGCACTGTATAAAAGATGGATGATGGTTTACAATAAAGGAGCCTTGCTGGACACCATCAGGTGCTCATTTCTCCCATCAATTTCCCACACTCCCCTTAAGCTATACCTGCACACAGCAACTGGTACACCAAGCTCTTGGTTACCCATATAGAGCACTGCAGCAGACTTGGAAAAAATTCCAGTTTAGAGAGAGTATGATACAGGTTATGTGAAAATAAATTCTCTGGATGACAACTGTGCTTATCTTCAAACTAATCACAAATATTTCAATTTGAATATTTTGAATAATCCTTCGCAGGGTATCAAGACCATTAGATCAGCTGAACTGCACCTTCAGGGTCTCTGCTGAGGAATTCCAGATTATCTCATGGAGCATGACTGCAGGGGGAGTGGGTGAATTATAGCACCCTCTGCACTCCATTTGTATTTGATATATGATCTTTTTATGACTTCTGAGACTTCACAGAGATGCATAAACAGAATGAAACCAGCAGAGTATTTTTGAGTAATCACTGAACTTGTACTGCCTAACTGCAGACAGGTTTTATGGTTTGTTTGCCTGACTGTATCAAAAAACTCTTATCTCTCACAGAAGGGTTGCCCTACTATGCCTTATCTGCTGGAAGTTTTTCTTGTTTGCTTACTGTAGTGCTTTCAGGGCTTGTTTCTGTGTTCTTTTGTTTTTTAAACACAGAGAACATCTTGGTTTGCCTTTGAATACGGTTCACTTTCCTTTGCAAAAAGTCAGGCAACGTTCATCACCTTTCTCAAAGAATGAAATATCAAACTCTGCTAACCCAAACTGCCTCTGGAGGGTCAGTCCCAGATGCTGCCTGGTGCCAAATTTGTGCTGGTGAGGAGTGTGTGCTCATGAGTCAGTGAGCAAGATGCACTTCGGATAGAAACACACCTGACTGCAAGAAATGGATCAGGAAAGCTCCATGTCCCTCCACAGATTGCATCATTTCAGCCTAGAGAAATACCCAGTATCTCAGTGATAATCCCAGTGAGATTTTAGGGGCCTGTTTAAGCAAGTTTTTTAGAAATTCCAAGATCATGTCTTTTTTTCTTCTTTCTTTTGGCTAAATTATTTGGACTGAATGTGAACCTCAACCTATTGGCCTGTGCAGAAAACCAAGAAAATAAGGGAAAAAAAAGTAGCAGGTGGGTGGTGAGGAGGAATTAAAGTAATGGTTCAGTGGACCGAGCAATCTCATTTCTTGGATTTAAATCCTTTTTTTTTATGTCAAGTTGTCCAATACAATTGTATAAAAAATAAGAAGGTCTGTGAGAAAGTAAGAGCTCTGAAGGATACAGGCAGGTCTCACAGGGCAATTGATCATGGCATCTGTTAAACCTCTGACTACCAGGTCCATGCTCCTCCCATGAACCTCAAACTGGGGAAAACAGTCTGAAGTGGAGTCTATAGTATACATGGCAACAGTCTCACTGATTGCTGCTTCAAAATCAGGAAAAACATCAGTCCAAAAGCTATGAAGATGAATAGAAACTTTCTAGCATATTGATCCAAACTGCTGTTGATGGAGAATCAGTATGAAAACAGGGCATTTTTTTCACTCATCTTCAAAAATTTGGATTAATTCTAATCCTTTCTGTAATGCATTCAGCTGACTTAAAAACTATGCCTCATGCCTAATTTTGACAGGAAAAAAAGGACAATCCAGATCTTCTCAACAGCTGATTTCAGGAATCTGTTACTCACAAACTAATATGCAAGAGAAATAACCCAAACATGAGTTTACACATACAGGTTTGGAGCTCAACCTGCATAAATGTCCCATCCTTCATCCCCAGGGGTTTGTATTCCCGCTGGGAAGACACTGGAGAAGCAGCAGTAGTGGGAGCAGCTGCAACACACCAGCACAACATTGCAGGGACTAACCTCAATTTTCATCTTGTCTTTCTGCTGTCACACCAAAGGCATTTTACTCTGAAGGCTAATCATCTCACCCTACACATTCACTGCTAACTTGGCATCTGCTTCCGACCAAGCAGAAATTGTTCTCCAATGAGAAAATAAACGTTTGTTTTCCAGGACAACAGTTTGGTCTTTGCTTCTCCTTCCCTTCAGTCTGAGTAACACAACACTAGCTGTGGGAGTGAGCACAGAGAAGTGTTAGCAGGCCAAAATATAACAGCACACTCTGCTGAAACCTTCCTTATGCTGGGGATAATTTCTCAAGCTATCTGTCACCAATGCTATGTTATTACCTGTTGCCACCAAGGACACAAGTTCATTGCACTCTTCGAGGGTAACTTTTAATTCATAATAAGCATATGTTTGGCTTGGCTTTTTGTGGTTTATTTCTTTCTGACTTGGATGGACTTATGCTGCCTAAGCATTTATACAGCCCCCATGCTGCTAAAATCAATACATTACCATTGCAACAGCATGAGCACCATCAGTCACATTAAAGAGGTATTTAAAATTCCTACAGGCTTCACTGTGCAAAGCCCTCTGTGCATCCATGCCCACGGGAAGGATGGTGCCTTTTTCAGGATGCCATTTTCAAATGCCCATACAGCCTTCATTCTGCAAAGGTGGCAGAGCAAATAAAATGTAGCTGTGCCATCACACACAAAAAAGACAAATACAAGTAGAGCTGAGAGAGTGCAACCACATAGTGATCTTGTCACAGGATTCCTGCAGCACCAAATGCTTATTGTCTCACTCAACAGACATTCACTGCATAGTCCCAAGTGTCCCTTACAGTGCACTACCCCATCACCCAGGCTTTGCACCAGGTGCAGGATTAGCCTTTTTTTTTAAATAGGTGAATATTTGGTTTTCTTCTCAGTAACCCTGAGCTGAGTAGATACCATTACCCATTTCACAGTGAGTCTGTGAAGCAGAGGATGACAAAGGCCAAAACTGCTGACAACACTAATTTTTAGATTCCTGACCAGAAAATCAAGCACCTCATTTGCCAGTGAATTTTGCACCTTTTAGAGGATTTGCATATCCAAAACAGACATCACAGGAACCTCAGTGCTCTGTGTGAGCACCCAATGTCCCTGTAACATGGGTTCAAATCTGGACATTCAGAAACACTTTGGTTTTGAGACAATTGCCAGGGATTATACAATTGTAGTTGCATAACAACAATTACACACCATATTCAAAATATTAAAAGCAGATCTTCCAACTCAGCTCTTCCCATTGTTAAAACAGATTAACGATACTGATTTGACAGATTCTTCCTTCAGCCTGGGTGGTGTGATGCAGCCATGCAATCAGCCCTCATTTTCCATGAATCTACATCCATCTCTACACTCCACCACCCTGTTTTCCCCATGGAGAAAGCAGCAGGAGCCTGAGCAGGCAGGACAGCAAGCTGAAAGCTGTTGATGCACACACTGCTTTGTAACAATAATGCAAACAGCTCTTTGTAGCTTATTCTGGAAAGCAAGATGAAAGTCTGACCTCAGCAAGTTAAATTTATTTTTGCATCTTCTAAACTACAAAAACAGATCTCCCAGAAGTGTTTTGGCATTAATAAGGTTTCTTTTTTCATGAGTTTTTTTCCCCCTGAGATGAATATCTCATTTTAAAAATAAATATGAGTAAAGCCAACAAAACAAATCACTATTATAACATGACAGGAAAAGAAAACATGGTTTTATGCTATGAAGAACATGTAAAGTTGCTCTGGAAAAAAAGCTACCGACTTAAGGAAGATCAAATAGTTTTCTGGAGGTGAGAGCACACCTAAGAGTGGCTGCAAAAGTCAGCACTAAGGTGCCTCTAACCCAGTATCTTGATTCCTTAAGCATTAACCCAGATAAGAGTGCAAGAACATGTTGTACTTCTGACAATATTCTCCCTGTCTCCAGCCCTTTGCAGGGATTTCTTGGGCTGGATGTGGCTCCTTTAGTATTAGTAGCCCTGAACAGATTTCCATTAACTTGTCCAGTCTCCTCCAGAGCCACAAGAACCTTTAGCAGTCACAACATCCCTCAGGCAAAGTATCTAACCATTCAATTACCCATTCTACGAAAATCCACTTTGTCTTATTATTTATTGTTTTTAGCCTGGCTCCTGCTAGCTTCATTTGGTATCCTACATTTTTTTATGAAAAGAGTCAGTGAACTTAACCCCTGCTCATCATTTCCACACCATTCACAGCTTTATCATGCTCTCCTCTGCTCCCACCTCTTCCCTAATTCCCATCTACAAATGTGTCCTTCCCACTCCAGAGCCATGGGCAGGCACCACATGGCAGCTCTCCACCACAGCCAGACTTGGTCAGGCAGGTTCTGCACCTAACACGGCGGGTGTCACTTTTTCATTAACAACCAGCCCTTTAAAGGATGACTTTATGAGCATTGCCTCATCCTAATTGCATTATTCCATTAGCTCAAAGAACAGAGCTTTATCTTGCAGTAATTGAGGCAGCAGCAGCTTGAGCTTCGTGGAGGATTACTGCCTTGAGCTCTGGGAGGAACAGGTTACGTCTGTCAGCTCAGCAACCCCTTCCCAGATGTCCAACCCCCACGACCAAAGTCAATCACACTAAGCCCCCTCTTCTTCCAGTATCCTGAGTAATTGATTTGCCACAGCTGCTCCTGGGCCTTGTTCAAAGCCTGAACATTCCCAAATTCAGGACAGAGAAATTGCAAGGTCTTTCCTGGCAAGTTTTGGACCCAGCCCTGCTTTCCCCTTCGTAGCATTCCTTCTGGCCAAGCTCCTAGCACAGCAGTCAGCTACAGAAATGTACATCTACATGTGACCTAATCACTCAACATTCCTGAAAAAAAAGGTAGAGGTCAGCAGCATCTCTGGAGCATTTCTTCTCTGAAAGGAGGCAGAACAGCTCAGAGGAAACCACAAGCTACCTACTTTTTCCTATTGACTATACAAGAACAGAAGACAAGTAGCTCAGGTGCAAACATTTACACTCTAGACTTCTGAAGTTAGACACCTCCTATGACATCAAAAAAGGATCATATATGCTGTTAAAAGAATGACAGCAGCATCTCTGGAGCATTTCTTCTCTGAAAGGAGGCAGAACAGCTCAGAGGAAACCACAAGCTACCTACTTTTTCCTATTGACTATACAAGAACAGAAGACAAGTAGCTCAGGTGCAAACATTTACACTCTAGACTTCTGAAGTTAGACACCTCCTATGACATCAAAAAAGGATCATATATGCTGTTAAAAGAATGAAAATATTTTTTCCAGATAAAAGGACATATTAATTCAACAAACATAAATTTTAACTGTTCCTACACACTGAGTTTCAAAGTTTGTTATTAAATGCAAAACTGCTTATGATTATAAACTGTCTACTCAATAAAACAAAACCTAATTCATTAAACCAGAGGCCTCTGCCTTCAGTAGAGGTTTAGAAAATAATTGAGTGCTCTAAAACAACTGTAACTATTCTACAGTCCATTTAGAAAGACACAAACAAAGGTAATTTTATTTAAGACAACTAATCTAATTTCTTTTTGATCTTGTATTTAATATCTGCAAAGGACAAAGAATAAAGCTTCTCAGAGCTCTGTGGATGTTCTCCCCCAGCATCTCAGTCAAAACAAATTAGAAATGGTAGAGGTGTTCTAGTTCACTGAACTCTGCCTTACCAAATGCCTCTTGAGTTGTATTTTTTATTGTTACATTCCAGTTTGAAGTATCCAAAATATTGGGATGCATACATAGAAACCATAGTATAGAAGGTTTTCCTCATATTCAGTCTGAAATTTCCTTAGGTTTACCCAACCATCCCTTATTGTAGCTAGTTTATCCCCCCAGATTGTCTCCCTGCTTGTTTATATTCATCTTTCAAAAATTTTCAAATGAAAGCATAGCCCTCAAAACCCTGAGACAGTCAGAGAGACTGTCTACAGTCCTAGAGCTCTCCTGTGAAGCTGCTCTGGGCTCAGGTGCCAGCCCCTCCTGTTCCTGCAGCAACAGTCACAGCAGCAGAGCTGCACTGATAGCCAAGGTGGGATCCCTTCCCAGCAAGGCTGCCCCAAAGGGAGAAATGCTACCAACAGCTAAGCCAGGGAGAGAGCTGCAGCTCACATTAATGGTATGTTACCAGTGGTTTCAGAATCAGGATGGGTTTAGGTACCACTATCCACAGCAAGAACTAAGACACTTGTTGTCTGGGGTTTTTTGCATGCTGGTAGCTGATACCAGAGGCCAAGCCTGACTCAATGTCACCTTCTCCAGCTTCTAGGGTGGCCACCATGGCTTTCTTCTGCTAATGGAAACACCTCGAGGGGTAAAGACACTCAGGGGTTGCCACCATGCCCCAAGCCACCAGCAGGTATGTGGCAAAGTCATTCATATTGCAGTATCTGGTAGATGCTTCTCATCAAATCTTTACAATTTGCCCAACACATTTCAGATTAAACCCTGTAGGCCAAATTCTCTCCTCTACTTATGTGTTTCCTTTTGGGGAAGAGAATGTATATAAACCTGGCCTGGCAAATCTAATACTATTCATTCTGCTGATCAGCTTCATTCTCTCTATTTTCCCTTTAGCACCTCTCACATAGGTTTTCATTTTCTCATGCAATTTTATGCATGTTTATTTCATTATGTCTTCTGAGTATAATCACTGGCCTCAGCCCCATGAACTAGATGCAATTTACCCATAATTAAAGTAATTCTTCACCTGTAAGGTTCCATACAGCACAGTGGAAAGGAGAGTAACATTAACTGGAACAGCCTGAAATGTAAACTATGCTGTCCCATGCCACCATGTGTTGTCAGGCAGTTTCATACAACTTCAGCAATCTAGACTCCCACTGGGGAACCTGCTGTTACTAATGTTACTATTTTTGCTGAAAAAAAGGATGCAGGTGCCATTGAATAGCTGTGACAGAAAGAAGCCAGAAGAGAAGGTTGCACTCCTAAAGATTTTTCAATCTATTTCTAAAAATTTACAGTAATGCTAACACAGACTAGACTCTAGTGAAGATGCACATACTATTGTGTCTTGGTAGTGCTAAAAGCATGTGTGCACAGAAGGCCAGCACAGGCAAACAAGATGCCTGAGAGGGAATGCTAATCCAGGCAAATCCACAGCAGACACATGGGTGCAACTAGATGCAAAAGTGTATTTGGGTGGAAAGGATGAGACACTGGTCACATGAGGCTTAGGAAAAAGTGATGAGCACGAAGCTTCTTAAGAACATGAAAGGAGAAAAGAGAGAAGAGGTGACTGGAGAGGGGCAGTGCCAAGAGCTGCCAGGTAGCTGGATCAGCAGTGGAAGGAGAAAGGAGCCAATGCACTCATGGTCAGGTCATGCACAGAGACCTAAAAGGAGCCCTGGAATATTTTGTTACAGCTTCCAACTTGTATCAAACAAAGCATCCAACTAGAACAGGCTGTTCTCCTGCCAGTTCCCTGTGCCACCCCAGTCTAAGACTTCGCTCATTTCATGTGTGTGTGTGTTTTTGTTTTAATAATCATATAAGAGGATTTCAGATACTTTTCCCCTGGTGCTTTCACTCCATTTAGCATTGTGAAAATCTCCTCTGCTTTGTAGTTTAGCTCTGCCTAAGGTTTGTATTTTGCACGCTCTGATTGAATGAGGGCACTAATCCAACACTGGGGTTGCCCATGAAAATGTTCAAGACCTTTCTTACATGTTATCAAGGGAAAAAAAATGAATCTCTGCTTCTCACAAAGATGGAGAATGACTTTATTAGGACAAGGTTTATTCAAAATTAAAATATGGTGCCACATTATCAAGCTCAACCCAAAAGTGGCAAAAACGGATCCTGAAATTTCACAGAGGCACCTTATTTTTTTTGATTCTCAGACGTTCAGCATAGGTGATGTCTCACCTCTGTGCATGCCCAGAACTGCCCCAGTCTCAGCAGGGCTGAACAGCTCAGCACTGCAGCCTGAGCAGGCTCCAGAATCTCCTCACATTCCCTAAAGGGCTGAGTCTGAAGGGTGTTTTCAGAACACACAACAAGATTAGGTGCCCCATGAAGTGCACTGATGGCAGATACTTCCCTTTAAAATAGAGCCAAAAGCAGCCAGCAACCTTCTCACCTATCTCTTTTACTTAATAGCCTAAGGATTAGAACACACCCCCAGGAAGGACAAGATCCAGGCTTGGTCCCCTGCACTGAGCCTGAGGTAATTCAAAGCAGCCTTTTAGGGGCACCTTGCTAAAGGTTCACCTGGGAGTGAGTGTTCTCCAATCCTGCACTGAAGCTGCTGAGCACAAGGGAATTCAGGACCCTACCAGGTCAGACAGAAAGCACACTCCTATTTCTTGGCTGCTTGAGGTAAGCCTTGGCTTCTCCTCCCAGATGAGAACCCACTAGATCCACAGCACTGAACCTATGAAAACAAGTACTCTGTACCATGGTTCAAATATTTAAATTTTCTTAGCATGGGCTTTCCCTATGTATTCCAACCAGATTACTATATCAAGGCATCTAAAAATTCTTTCTTAATATTTGTTTCTGCCCCCAAAAAATGCAAAAAGCCCCCAGACCCATAAAGACTTTGGCGGGGGGGAAGCAAACAGCTTTCAAACAGAAACCTCAAAACAGTAAGGAAGCAGTGCAGCACTAGCCTTGTAATAACAGGATTTATTATACCCATTTTGTACTGTCACACCTCCCCCCTCTCCCCCGATTAGCTGCAGCCTCCTTCAAATGGTAAGACAAGTATAGATTCCCTGGCTCCATTCCCAATCCATTTCTCTGCTTCAGGGCTTCTCCCATTCTCTCCTGTTCACTTGGAACTCAAATAACAGCACTGCTAACTCATTTCAAGAAATCTGTGAAGAGTTTGGTATCTGCACCTGTAACTCTCATTGCTTTCACTACTTCTAGCTCCTTCCCCAAACCAAGTTTAGATCCCTCATTTCACTCACGTGCAACATCCTCAACTGAGGAGCCCTTTATTTTCAACAAGGCTTCAAAAACTCACATCATCAGATACTCCACACAGAAATCAAAGAAAGAAGTTTTGGAGCTGAGGGAGCTGACAGGAACTCAAGCAATGAACATATCAAGAGGGTTGTAAATTATGGGGAATCAAACATGAGATTTCTCATCTGCTACCTGTACTTGTGTTTACAAACTGTGCAGTTGAAGAACTGTAGGTTAGGGTTTTTTTCCCACCCTAGACAAAACTGATGCACCACACACCAAAACACAGGACATGTTCATGTACCACTAGCTCTGCATCTGTCTATTCCTCCATGTCATACACCCTTAAACCCTCAAACTGTATTTTCCCTGCCTTTCTAGAGCCCTTCTACTAGAACAGTGATTTGGCTGTGAACGGTTTCACACCCACCTTGTTCCTCAGCCCTTCTCTCCTCCCTCTGTCTTGGAAAGAAGATGATAAATACCTTTCAAAAGCTGCAGTCCCCCCCAAGCCTCCTCTTCCTACAAGAACAACGGTCGCCTCCACATAGAAAGATTCTAGTGGAAAAGCAAAGGACATTTTTCTGCAAGATATGTTGTCCTTGTTTGGAGAAGGCATTTCATTGAGATGCAAAGCATCTTCCCCTTTTTACCCCCCCAGCCAAAGTTTGCTAAAAGGTTGCAGCTGTCTCATCAGAAATGTATCCCAACAGGGTCCTAATGTACAAACCCATTCCCAAAATTATAACAGTATGGCAGCAGTGGGACCCTCTCTTCCAGCCC
Organism: Acanthisitta chloris; assembly: GCF_000695815.1. Taxonomy (NCBI): domain Eukaryota; kingdom Metazoa; phylum Chordata; class Aves; order Passeriformes; family Acanthisittidae; genus Acanthisitta; species Acanthisitta chloris. Next base: position 37,459 of record NW_008655137.1, read on the forward strand.
AGAATGTGTGCATAATTTTCATAGTGTTTCTTTACATCCTTTATGTCCTCTAAGCTCCGGGCCCCAGATAGCTTGCCTTACTATAGCATCTGCTAAATTCTGAGTCCACAGTTAGGAGAGCTGCCTGCTGCTGTGTGGAGCTGGCTTTGGGACCCGCAGAGCCCCAGCAGCAGGCAAGGGAAGATCGGAGAGGGCAGGGAGAGGGAGCCAGAACTGAGTGAAGCTCTCTCTGCCCAGCTCAGCTGCCGCAGCTACCTCTGCTGGCAAGAGGCTCCAGTGGGACCTCTGCTCCAGGAACAGGCTCAGGCACCGCCAATACCTCATCCTGACCCAGGAGAAGAAATACATTTCCATTTCTTCATATTTGTCTTCCCAATATTTGACCTTTTCAGCGGTCACACTGCTCCTGTTCCCCAGTCACTAAGGCTGGAAAGTCTCTAATAACAGCAGAGATTCTGTTGTAACACTTTTAAGGAAAGCACACACATCTCACAGCTGCAATTAAATCAAGAGTGATGGTGCTGTGGAACTACTAGGGGAATCACATCACACTAGTGGCTCCAGGGAGGATGTGAACAGACTGCAGACAGTAACTGCCCCAAAGAGATTTGATAGGTTTCTGCCACCTTTCCCACATTGTCTCAATCAGCCAATGACTCTGTTGAGTATAGAAATTAACAATCCCATTGTGTGAAACCAGAACAGTGGAAGGATCTCTCCTTTCTATGCTGATTTTAGAACAGTTGTTATTGAACATAACTTCTCTAGAAGCTCTGAAACACTTTTAGCCTTCAGTAGAGTCTGAACATGAAGATGCCCCATCACAGTTGCTTCCTCCATCACTGCAGGTGATGGCTTGAAAAGGTGTTTGCATTTATGCTGTCCATACTGTGACTAGTACATAGCTAAGTGAAGGTTTTCACAAGCATCTTATACACACAAAAATGAACAATATAACCCCTAAAGGATTTCTAAGGACAACAAAAAGTGAGCTCAAAATATTACTCTCTAGCACACAAAGCACTAATTGATGGTTTGCAGTGCTCTGTAGGACTGGTATCAAAACTCTAGGATATACAAAAGATTTTATGTGAATTTTAGTTTCATAATTGGTGTTAAAAACAGTCACAACCAATTGCAAACTCCTGAAGAAAACTTGGCTTAAGTATCCCAGAGCTCATGTGAGTATGACAGTAATAAGATCACATTCTAAGACAGGTTAGGCCAAGGTGGTTGCTACAGAAGTAGATGGAGGAGTAGAAAATTGCAACATACCTTTAGAAGTACAGATAAAATAAAACAAACCAGCAAACAACTAAAAAATTTTAAGGTGCTATGTACAGTTACCATATACAAAACACACTAGGTAGACACCAAAGCCTAGAACAGTATGGCAAGAAAGAAGAACTCATCAGAGTGAGAAAGTATAGGAAGCAAGAACAGCTGGAGCTCAGCCAGACAACCACTGTTACAGATGTGCAACAGCACAATAGCCATTTTAGACAGTGTGGAAGGAAATTTTGGTACATGCAAGGCTCAGAATCTGCAACAGCAGGAAGTGTGAATTAAACATATCACCAAAAAAAATCCTCCAAATTAAACTTCTTAAAGATCTACTAAGTCTGTATTTTGTTTTACAAAAGGATTTATAAAGCAACCAAAAAAAAAAAAAAAAAAAAAAAAAAAAAAAAGCAAATCTGAGCCAGCAGCTATTTTACCTGTCATATTTTCAGCTTTGTCATTGCATATGACCTACATAACCTACAGTCTCCTGAGCCACCTCAGATAAAACACTACTAAGAAGTTTATCCCATGCTTCTTGGCATTTTTACACATACAGCTCCTGATTTTTGCCCCTGTATTAAAATTAAGTCCACGCAGATCACACCCTGCTTTGCTACCTGCAAATCCCAAGGCTGCTAGCAGTGTGCCCCTGTGCTGGTTTGAGCTGGAGTAGAGTTAACTTTCTTCACAGAGGCTAGTATGGGGCTATGTTTGGGTTTTGTGCAGAACACAGAGTTGATAATGCAGAGATGTTTTTGTTATTGCTGAGCAGAGCTCACACAGAGCCAAGGCCTTTGCTGCTGTCCATCCTGCCACACTGGCAAGGGAGTTGGGGATGCATGGGAGATTGGGAGGAGACGCAGCTGGGACAGGTGACCCAACCTGACCCAAGGGATATTCCATACCATAGCACATCATGCTCAGTGTATAAGGTGGGAGGAAGAAGGAGGAAGGGCGGACTTCTGGAGTGATGGTGTTTGTCTTCCCAAGGAACCGTTACGCGTGATGGGCCCTGCTCTCCTGGAGATGCTGAACACCTCCTGTCTGTGGGAAGCAGTGAATGAATTCCTTGTTTTGCTTTGCTTGTGTGTGCAGCTTTTGCTTTCTCTATTAAACTGTCTTTATCTCAACCCATGAGTTTTTGTAGCTTTTACCCTTCTGATTCTCTCCCCCATCCCGTTGGTGGGGCAGTGAGTGAGAGGCTGCTGGTTCTTGGCTGCTGCCTGGGGTTAAACCACGACAGCCTCCTGCCCACCTCCCCACACCTCCCCCCGTGCCAAGGGCCACAGCACCACCTCTCCCCATGGACCTGGCTGGCAAAGCAAGGCTTGCCCAGACTCGCAGCCCTTCTGTGCACAGGAGCTGCACCAGGAAGGGCAGGAGCAGATATTCCAGCTCTGCCTGTCAGCTCTGCATTTCAAAGCTTGTGCATGGGTGTGGGAAAGAATAACGAGGGTCTGTCAGTCCACATGCAAAACCCCACACTCTTCTGCCCCAACTGCCAGGCTGTCGCTCAGGACCTGAACACGTCCCCACCTGCCCCTTCCCACTGCCTTCATACCAGGCACGCTCAGCGACACAAGCAAAATTTCTCTCCCCTCTTATCTGCAAATTATATCCACATCCTTTAAAATATACATTTAAAAAAATTAAACAGCCTGTGCTCTGAAAGAGGGAAGTCATCCAAAACAGCAAGGCTACTGCCTTGAGGATAGAGGGCCGAGGAGCAGCTAGTGTAATTTCTCAATTACATGACTCAAAAATCATCAAATGGTTTGCATATTGGAAGGGACCTTAAAAGATCATCTAGTCCCAACTCCCCTGCCATAGGCAGTGCCATCTTTCACTAGACCACGTTGCTCAGGGCCCAGTCCAGCCTGACTCTGTACACTTCCAGGATGGATGACTGGAATTAATTTGTGTGATCTGCTCCATGGATAGAGGTTTAAGGCTAGAGCCTACTTTCATGCAGATGAGAGGTTTCCTTAGCCCAGACTACTGTTGTTCCTAACAGGAATGTTACATCTTCCCAAATCTCTTTCACCAGCTGCAACGGGCACGTCTCTGATTCACAGCCATGACTCAGACTTTATGCAGTGAATGTTCTGTGGGTGTACACCTATACTCTTCAATTTGTGGCTACAGTAAGGCTTAGATACACCATTACCAGTACACTAAAACATGTGTCAAGGGGAAGGGAGAGTGAGTTTCACCTGGAATCACTGAGACAAGGCTACAGATGAGGTTCACATGACTCCTTTTCACGGTTTCAGATGGCACTCGGGCAGAACACATGTGCAAACCCACAAAGGTAGTTCTGAAAACCCAATTTCCAAGTCTTTTAGAGTTGCCAGATGGTGAGATGACTGACCCCTAAACTCAAATGTTCACATGCTCATTCATTACCAGTATCTACATTACCAGCTATCACTTAAGTCGATTATGAACATCAACAAGCACAGAGGATCAAGTTTGCATCCAGAATTCTGGCCACTGCTGCCTTCCTTCTGCACTGAGAAGCAGATGGCTCATCTTCATTGCGCCAACCCACTGACAGAAACCCACACCCACCATCTCAGCTCCCACAGAAATACCTTAATAACTGTTACAGATCCCTTGTCCCAAATCTTGTTTTCTAGTCCCTCAAATATTGCAATGAAAAATACACAAAAAGCCTTGGGAAGCAAGTAAGACCTCATTCTTTTTTATTTGATTTACCTTCAAGCCAATTTAAATTTGTACACATCCAAGAGAGCTGACAGGCCTTGCCTGCCTTATTGGGTAACACTGGTGCACTCTTCTGGTCAAGGAATGAATGAAAACAGATGCAAAAAGGCCAGGCCTCCTGTTTCTTGAATGCACACTGGCATCACTACTTACAGCCTTTTTTTGAAACAGAACAAACCCTGAAGAGAACATGGGATGTGCTAGGTTCTGTGCAACTAGATCAAATAAGCATAAGAGTCAGCAGGTCATTCATACCCTCCCACTGACAGTTTCCTTTTGATTAGTTCTAGGCAGCACCTCACTCCATTTCTCTCCCCACTCTGAAGGAGACAAATACCTGGCATAGGTTAAAACAAATCCCATAAGACATTCTGAGCTGGCTTCAAATATACAGATGACTACATAGTATCATGAATTTCAGATTTTTTTTTTTATTCTCTCAAACTGAAGTTTTGATGACCACGAATTCTATTAAGCTGGTGGCTGGAAAGAAGAAAGGAAAATGGATCCATACATAGAATATTTAGGAAAGCAGACCAAGTACTTCTTACAAAACTGAACTGAAGCTGTTCAACATAATGTGAAAAACTAGCGGAGAAACACTACACTTCTTATCGTACATCCCTAGTAAGTTATGGATTATACAACCAACACTAAAATACAGGCAACAGTGACCTGCCAAGTCTACCCTCAAACCACTCCACTAACTGTTGACAGCTACACTGCTACTGCTCTCAGCTGCTGGACAAAGCCAGTATGACACACATCAGAACCACCAGCTTCCACCAAAAGGTGATAATCACAGTGTGTGCCATTCAATGATTATGTTAAGAACAAGGCCTCTTTCAGAAGAAAACATGCCAAACAATCTCCTTGTATATCCACTGCTCCTGTAAACACCAATATACTACATGTTTGGTTGGTTAAGTCAGACTAAAAGAACTGTATAGCCTTGGCCATAAGGATGTTGGAAAGTGTTTTGTCCATCCTACATTCCTTTCTGTAGTCCTAAAATAAATATTTTCTGGTTTTGGCATACAACACTACATCAAAGATTAGGAGAGCAAAATTTACAGAACACCAAATATATGATTTTATCTCAGTGGAAGAGCAGAAGGAAGGACACACAAAGCTAGAATAGTCTCCTCAGTATAAAATACCAGTGATTTTTGGCTAGTCCAGAAGCTCTAGAAAGGGTTCACATACACCAAGTTCACCCCTGGTTCAAGTGTGAAGTTTGTACTTGATTTTGTAATACAGTAGTAATGCACACACCCATCACTTTCCCCTGCTGACGAAGAGCAACTTGCTATGGTGTTAATGTAAGCTGTTTGTTACTACAGCCAAAGCAACCAAACAAGTGAGTATTTCCATTTTGCATAAATCACCACTCATAGCTTTCAGGGGTCCTAAAGAGGGTGTAGAAATGAATGGTGGAAGCAATTCCCAAAACGACAAGAACTGTTTTAGAAGTGACTAACAATACATTCTGGCTTGCTTCATACTACCTCTGAGGCTTAGTCCTTGACTTCTCAGATGCATATGCAAGGCTGGGCTGACTGGGAAGACTAAGGGAGCTTTGAAGCCTTGTGCTGTGCTCCTGGGACAGCTGGTGGGAGCAGCACCAACACAACTATGCCAGAAGCACAGCAGCTTTGGGGACTCCAGCACGCTTCTTCCTCAAACATGTGACAGGAATTATCAATACTGATTAAAGAGCAATCATGTTCATTAACATATGCATGTTTAAACTATTCAAAGAAAACACAAAAATACAACTTGAGTATTTCAAAAAGGGAGGCCAACTGGACAGCCACCTCATCTACCTCTTTACTTTTGCTGCCTGTTACTCTCTTCCCTTATTGATGCAATTGTGGATTCCACAGAATAGAGATAACAAGAAATGCACATCCAAGCTACATGTCTGGTTACTTTTACCATCATATTTACTCATCCTCCCACTTTAAAATCACACACACACAAGGGTGTGTTTAGGAAAATCTTGCATAGTTTTAAAAATATTATACCTGAACACTCTTTTGATCCTTCCTCTGCTTTTGCCTGACAACTTTGAAAAATGCTGTTCTCCTATCAGCTCAGAAGGGCAGTACATCTTATCATAAGCAAGTAAAGGTAACTTCAGATAATACTTAGTGCAACAACTGCTTCTGGAGAATGTTTTCATACACTGTGATACCTCTGATTAATTAACTCTTAAGTTCTTACCATATTCGCAAAGCATGGACAGTGCTAACATATCTGTCCTAGGATACAAAAAATTTATGCTCAAGAATCAATACCATGTTGCAATATTTGTTTTTAAAATTAACCTTCTAAAGGATAAGAAATGGCTTTGTAAGTGTAGCTGCAAGATATCAGCTTATAAAATACATTTCTCTGTTGACCAATTTCCATACTCTGCTTCTTATCTGGAAAAGTGATGTATTCACTGAAAGGTTTCCTAGAAAGTAATGATACTCTCTGCTTTGCAAACAATTTCTTACATTATGATGATTTAAGTACCTTTCATAGCTCCAGCAGCCTGGTGTGTATGAACACACTGAAATGCAGGTACACACTTTTCTTTCCTAGAACAAGACAATCAATCTGAAGACAAATTAAAACACCACAGAAATACATTTCCAGTTAGTGTAAGAATGATCAGCAACACTCAGCGCTGGGGGTAAAATGCATTTTGATACTAGACATGTATGAGATGTCTGAAATCATCATGTTCCCAGACTCAGCTGTATGGCTTCCTATAAACTAGCAGGTCATACATATCAATAGGCTTAAGACAAAAAAAACAAAAAACAAAAAGCTGTACAAATACATCAGTTTCTTCCAGTGAAAAATTGAAACTGTAGGGCATTTCTGGATATCTTTTCATTTACAGTTTGCTCCTTGTGTTAATACCCATGAGCATTTTGAACAGACACTTGCCAGAGGTCCTGGCTGCCAGGCTGAAGCACCACACTATAAGCTGTTTCCCTGTGAGCCAGTGGTGATTTCAGTGATGTAACCCAGCTACAGAGGCCTGAATCTTTGCACTACCTTTTTCCTTAGGGGGAAGGTGTAAGTTATAAAGTAGAATTCAAAATGTTTCCCAGCTATGGCCATGTTTCCCAAGAGGCAGTGAAAAGACTTGAGTTTGTGTGTAATTATGAAAGACATTGTCTGGGGATGCCAAGTGCATTGAAATATATGAATGTTTTTAACTCACTAAACATGTCTCAACTCAGCAGCAAGCTTATCTGAAACTCAAAATACTACTTCTGATAGTTCAGGTATGCAAAAATTCAGAGAAGAGGTAATGCTAAAACCTCGCACGTTTGGGCTAGAGAAGTGAAGTTCTTGTGTTGTCTACGAAACGATTCTGAAAATAAATTTGTCATGCCTTCTTCAAAGTCAGGCTTTAAATTTTGCTACTGCAATCTGTATTTAAATAAAGCCTTTATTAACCCTTTTATGATGAAACAAACTTAAAATCTGTTTACTGGTACACAAGTTACAAAGTAAAACACATTTGTTTCCAGAAGCTTTGATGTCACTGTTAGTTTGTTTTCTGGAGAAAGGATCTGATGATTCAATGTTTAGGCAATAGTTTTTTTCTGGTTTTGTGTTGTGTCATACAATATTTCCCCTATTTTTTGTCATAAGCAGTAATGAATTATTTTTTTATAAAGCACAGAAACAGATTGAAAGTCACTCCAGTCAAAATTTATGCTAATGTGTCTCTCATTTACTACACTTGTTGACACTAGAAGCACTTTTGCTTGCTGCCTCCCAACACACAAACTCTGAACTAACACTTGAGACAATGACCTACTGCACCATATCATGGCCAGTTAAGAACCCCCATGTCTTTAAGACATAAATCCATTTAAAAAAATCTAGATCTTACTGGAGTGGGATAAAATACCATAAATATGGAAGAAATGTTTACTGACCTTCATTGTTTATTGCCCTTTATTCATCCTCAGCAAAATCCACACCAGAAAAACGTAGTGCCACTTCTTGATGCACTTCCTAGCTAAGTACAGAAAGGTTCCTATACCCTCCAGATAACATATGAATGCAATGCCACTTAAGAAATAAGACACAGCAACTATATGAGAGTTGGAGAGAAACCTTCCATACAGTGAAGAACTAGAAAAAGAAAAAAGAAGGAAAAAGCTCCCTCCAAAGGGTTTTTTCCTTTAAAATTAATTCCTGATCTGTGGACTTTTAGAAGGTGATATCACAGAATCTAAAAAAATATTGCAAATAGTATATATCTACATATAGATTTTTATAGGCACACAAACAAAATTTGTCAAAAATAGAACATTTAAAGTGAACTTAATATTTATCCTGTCAATCACAACTGCAGGCATAGCCATAAGGAAGCTCTTTTCTGCAGGAGGCATTCAGTGTGTTCAAGCTCTCAATGCTCTTAAACTCCAGTTACTTCCAGTGGTAGAGTTAGTACCTTTAAAAATGATCCTTTGCTTATGTGAGAGTGAACAGTCACTGTGCCACCCATGACAAACAACACAGGACATGAAATAGCCTGTGGATTTCTTGTCCCACCCAAACAGCTGGAAATCTAATCAGGGCAAAGGAAAACAAAACATGATAAAAACAACCATAGGAGTCAGGAGGGAAAACAAGAAACAAGTAGTATGGGCTTGTGTGGAAACAAACATTGGTACCCATCCATGTAGTGATTCTACCCAATGCATTAGTGAAAAAACATTTTTCAATTAGCAGTCTGCTGTATGCTTTCCCATTAAGAAGGTGGTTTCACAAGCCACTGAACTATATCTTTGATGTTCATGATAACTATTCCTAACTCTGATCTACTCTACTCAAATCCTCTCAAATGTCAGTTTATTTTCTCTTGTAATGTATTCCCATAGTTCAAGATTAGCAGACACACAGTAGGCCTTCAGGCACTAAGAATATAAATTAGCCTAATCTCAAGAAAACAAGATGTGCACCTAACCATAAATAGATTTTTTTATAATCACATCAAACATGACATACCTGGTATTCAGTTTTATATAAATTAGTTCTTACGTCAGATCTACTTCTGAGGTTATCCAAAACCCAAACACATAACATTATTTTTACTCTTCAGGTCTGAATAATATTTACAGACATTAATGCTATATCCAGATCTACAATCATTCCAGACACATTATATAACTTTATTTTTTTATTTGACAAGCAGCAGTATCATGTTCGTCATTTTTTGTACATTTTAAGTAGATACAATTATTAGGTTATCTGTCATATTACAATATTTAGGATTTTTGTGTGATTTTTTTTTTTTTTTTACTTTGTCTTAAGATACATTAAAAAACATCAACTGCAAACGTGAAAGGGGAGGAAAAAAAAAAAAAAAAAAAAGCATGGTACCCAACCAATTTTCCACATTTCAGCAATACCTCACTCATTCTTTTAGTAAAGTTTTAAGAAATGTCATAATGACATGAGCTTGAAATATCTATAGGCATTTTCATTGACGCTCATGACATGGCACTGGTGATGTTGTAAACAGCAGAAAAACAGGGGCTGCCAAGTGACCAATTATGGAGGCACAGGCCTGCCTCTTCCCACAGGAACACACCAAACAGTGACAGCAATGATCTCCTTACAATCATACCTGCAGGATAGCAACATCATGCTACATAACTGTATTCATCTGCAGAGGCCTGGCTTCGCTCTATGTACTGTTTGTCTATCAGAACTTCAATACACTTCTTAATCATGCTGATACTTGGGTTAAACCTAGCTCTTGATTGGCTAATTACCTGCAAAAGAAAGACATGGGTTCTGTGTTATTTTAATTTTTCACAGTTGTAAGTGCTGTACAAATATTTGCTAAGAGCTTTAAGGTAAATTCAGTATATTCTTCTTGTAACGACAGGATTAAATAAACCTGAAACAGTTAATTTATAACAACCAAGAAAGCACCTCTGTGTTAGTGTCAGGACACTGAAACTGAACTGCTCAGCTCATTGGTTAGTTTGCCTGCATGTTACCCAGATCTTTCCATTCCTCTTGCTTGCTTCATTTGTCACAGTACAAAGGAAGACAAATATCCATGTTAAAAATTAATCTAATATTAACACATTTCTTCACTACTACCACAGTGCAGTTCTCCTACCACTGATCTCCTTTCCTATATAGTTTGAGATGATCAGGATGAATCTCTCTGTCTCCAGTCACTGAAGACCTATGATTTGATGAGTTCCATCTGGCTATGCTGGATCTTAGTAATACAAGAAATAAAAAGTTATTTGTTGTAAAAACAAATCTAAACAAGCATTGTGGAAGAAACTGCCACCACAGGCAAAACTTCAGACGTCTCTTAGTAGTTCTCAGTTTTGCCCATTCTCTTGTAGAGAAGAAGAGGAAATGGTGTGTAGTAATAGAACATGTAAATCCATTAACTTGGAAAACTTTTCAAACTAAAGATCTTACTACTCAAGTGTCACAATATATTTTGTCTAGTTTTTAATTTCTTCTGTAAAGAAAGTGATTTTTCTTTCAGTTGGATTTCCTGTTTTCTTGACAACTTTTCATGGCTGGCTTTGTCCCAACTCTAGAGTTTGCTGGGGCCCTCTGTGAGCCAACAGAACTCACCACGTAGAACTCACCCAGCAAAGCAAACAAAAAGCTCAAAAGAGTGAGTTTTGTTGGGCTAGCAGCCAAGGCCTGGTATGTTCCACAGCAGGACAAACGAGGAGAAACCGCGTGCTAACCAGCTAACAGATCTGCTTGGATTTCACGTAAGCTCAGCCCTACACTCCAACTGTTTGCCATCATCATAGCTCATGTATTTGCTTAGGAGAGACAGAATGAAAGACAGAATTTTGTATTGGTAAGAGGTTTTTTTTTTTTTTTTTGGTTTGCTTTTGCTTTATCAAAGGTAATACAAGAATGATAGATAGAAATACGTGACGGTCAAAGTAAAATTTTTCTGGTAATGACTGCACTGACCTTTCTGTCACAGACCTTACTCATTCTATGGGAAAAGCTACCTCATCCTGCAGGCAACTGCAGCACAGGGCTAGAAGTGAAGCTACCAGGGTGTATCTAACACAACTAACAACACAGCACAGACCACATGCTGACACACACAGGTCTACCAAGGGCCTTGAGTATTTTCTTGGACACTTCACCCTAAGGGAAATGTGTAGTGCTGTAGTGTAACTGTTAGAATCAGAGCAAGTTACAGTAAGGCCAGGAGTCTCTCAATCTTATCTCTAACAACAGTATAATCCTGCCCTTATAGTTAAGAGAAAAATATTAACGAGGAGAGAATATAGTTCCTATTCATAGTAACCAGATTCCTTTTAAAAAGATTCATTCTTCCTCAAGAAGTCAGACAGCAAATTTTAAGTCAATACATTACATATTAAGTATATAAACAGCATGATGAAAGTAACATTGCCAGAATTCGTTACAATATCATAACTTTACTCTTTACTAGGCTTTTAACTGAGTAACCATCAAAATATCCACATTTCTTGCAAAGCATGAGGGAGCTCCTCATGTTAATAGCCCATACTATTCTGCAAGAGCACTGCAAGAGCAAACACAGCAGAGGCATACAAGCTAGTGGCCAATCTGTTAAACAAAGGAAGAAGAAACAAGAAAGGATGTTTTTGCTTCCAAAATGTCAAAATTTGCAATCTATTTCACCCTTACAAAATGGTGCCAAGCAAAGAGCCCTTTGAAAACCTTATTTAATAATCTGAGAGTAGCAAGAAGCAAGTATTTCCAAAGATGAAACAGGGGGTTTCTATCATTGCCTAGTTTCAACTGCAAATTTTTAGAGGATTTCATCATAATTGCATGGATGATTTAAATAACAGGAAACCAAACAATCAACGATTTTGAGGAGAATCAGGACCTATGCTGCCTCACCTTGTAGATATTCAAAATCAGATTTCCAAAATTAAGCTTGCTTTCAGAGTATTTGTGTACAAACACTATTTCAATACCCAAAACCTTTGAGATGTCTCACATTGCAAGTTATGGGCTTACAAGCTCTATGTAGTCACTTATTTTTTTTCAAGAAATAAAAATTAAGTGGTGGATGTGGTAAACTGTTTCCTCCATCACCACAAATTACTGAATGCCTCTCCACCTCCATGCTTAAAATGGTCAAATGAAGCAGGAATCTTAATTCCCCCTGAGGGGAGGGGGCTAACCAGCAAGACTCAGAGACACAAGAATGAACTGGACTAAAGAAAGAATGCTTTGGAAGGTTGAGAAACATAAATCTGGGAACTGATTGGTTAGGAGCAAAGGTTAGGCTGGAATGAGAAATACAATTAGGCAGGCAACCAGCAGATGGGAAAGTGGGAGGAAAACTAAAGAAATAGCACTTCCTTCCCAGCCAAGCTGTGACAGTTCACACATCATTAATCTAGAATATAAAAAATTAGAGAACTGTACCACTTAATGGAAAAGGGAGATCAAAAACTGCATGTCACCATGCTCAGACAACTTTTAAAATGTAAACCGTGAGTTATAATAAAATAATGATTAGAGCTAAAAACTGCCTAGGTGCTTCTGTAGAATCTCCATACCTAGAATATCCATACTCAGGTTTTCAACTGAACACTTAGCTCTGGCAATGATTTTTAGAGGCCACTTAATGCTTTAGTGCTAAGGCACATTTACAAGCTTGAGAGATCCCAGACAGTGCTCCAGTACTCCAGCTCAAAGCAGACCCTAAGAAAATGCTCACTCATTTCACTGGGGTATTAGTTTTGGAATGGGAGAGTTTTGTGGTCAGATGTTTTATCCAACTATCCTGAATATTTTCATCAAATCATGCTTAAGAGGAGGATTTTAACCTTACCTCCTGAATAAGAGCATTATGTCGCAACACTTTCCGTGCTTTCATGATACGAACTATAGCAGCTTGAAGATACATTTTTCTGTCTTCATCTACAGCACTTCTGGTCTGCTCCATCTCCTGTGGTAGAGGAAGAAGAGCAATGCTTAAAATATAATAAGGCAAATAAATACTTCATACAAGTATTTAGAATCTATACTTTTTACTGTACTAAAAGCAGTCAACTAATACAAAAATGCAGGTGAAGTTCAATTCCAGGCTAAGTACTTCCATAAATCAATAATCCCAGGTTTCATCAAAGTCAGGAGGGAAGGCAGGAGAGAGACCTCCAAACCAACACTTGCTAGGGAGACAGGTAGGCAGATCATGTGTTGAGTTTGGCAGCATGTATGTATCTTGCACAAAATCCTACACTTTAGGAGATACAGAGGGAACATGGATTATCAACACAGGAGTTAATTTTAGTTGCCAAAGGACACAAAACCACCAGAAAACAGAGTTGATTGGTTCTGCTGTTCCTGGAATAAGTTGCTTTTATAAATACCACTAACAAAAAAGTCTCATTAGGTAAGACAAACCAAATGTCAATCCTACTTGGTACATTTTGTTTATCTTTTTCTTCTAGTTTCTTGTTCCCTATTTCATCTTTTCCTGCCTGTATTTGGAGTAAAAAAAAAAACCTGCACTGCTTAAGCTTTAAACTTACAAAATTTTTTTACAGTTGTATAAATCTTACCTAGGGAATCTTACATCTGCTTACACCAAACTAACACAATAGATTCAAATTTTTAGAAAAACAAGCTTTCTAAGCTGTTCAAGGTAGAAACACCAAAAAATACTTACCTGTGGTGTGTCTTTCTGCATTGACGTGGTAATTTTAAATTTTGTTCGTTTACTGCTGAAGTTCATATTTAATGAAAATGTAGACTCTGCCTCTATATCTTCCTGCAACAAAGAATCTTTTGTAAAAATCAGAAATGGAACCAGAAAATGATAACAATTTACTTTGAAAACTCACAGTTAGGGTGTTACAAACATACAAACAATTTCAGATTTGTAGTTGGAAATTCTAAAATGCCACTTGAACCAGGTCAATTTGTTAACTTACAGTTTAACTAACCTAGAAATCAAGTCTATTTTAGAAAACACTATGAAGAGCTCTGTCATACATGAGTTTTGTTAGCAAGACAATATGATTAAAGCAATTTCTCTTTTCTGACAGCCTATCATTGTTGCAAACACTCCATTTAAACTCATTTTCTCCCTGCAAAAAAAGTAGGATTTGCATTTATTTATGGCAGATCCTCGAGACCTGTTTCTTTGACAATGCTTACTAATTACTTCCAGAATTTAACAAAATGCTTAGATGTTTTTCCTTACGTTATAGCAGAAATAGCTGACAAACTAACTTGTACAGTTCCACATCTATTTGTATGTTTCGAATTTGTAACTGTCAGAATACCAATTCTTTTCCAGATGTAAATGTCCATTTCTTTCAAGAAATTCTTACTACACCCTGCAGTCAAAACACATCTACATTCAACTAATAGGATAACCAGGCATTGCAGTTTCCAGGCAAGAGTGTGCAAGTATTACAAATCTCCAGAATAAAGTTACTGAGCTTCTGTGACCTTGAAATCTTGCCAAAGAGTCTCAAGCACAAGTGTTTTAGCAAACCCAGTCAATATTTATCTACATAACCACTCAAAACAATATTAATTCTAATTTTATATTTTGCAATGAATATTCTTTGTTATAATATATTTAATAAAACAGGACACCAGGTATAGTGTAGAAAATGTAACATGAAAGATGAAGATCGACAGCTTTAAAAAAATTAAGCTAGCATTAAATTTTAGCATTATTCTGCTCACATGATTGAATATAAACCCAAATAAATTGTGTATTGTGCATGAACTCAAGAAGCATGAATCTAATGAACCAATAAAGATTTGACCAAAAGCTACTTTTGTTCTTGCCCCCACTCCCCTTTCAAAAACTGAACAAGTAAACAGCAACATTTAATAAACTGTACTTTTTTGTGTGGCTCAGATACAGGTAAAGAGAAGTAAGTGTATTGAATTCCACTGCTTAAGCCACTAAGTTAATTTGCTTATTTAATAAGTATGCTGATAGATTGTCTACAGACCTGCTTTCACACTGTTGGATGGAGTGCAAAGAGAACAGAAAGAGCAAAGATGCTTAAATACAATAGTCTGGAAGGTAAAGAACCAGAGAATGCAGTGGTAAAAGCTGAGAGGGTTTGAAAGGTATATCCTTCCCTCTTCAATGGCATATGCTTCAAGAAAATGGGCAAACCTTATACAACAGACATAAATAAATGTAAATCCTTTAATTAATGTGAAACTTTCTAAGATTGTGAAACAACTCACTGTTCTCTGTAATAGGTCCCAGGGTTTTATATGACCCATGGTTTAACATATCTTCCCAGTCACTGTTCCAACCTGAGCTCATTTCTAGATATTGGAAGCATGTCCTATGTTTCAGCCAAGCATCAGATCATCCTTGTGATCTCACTTTCCATTTTCTAAAATTTTCCTGGTTAAAAACAAAAGCTGCTATCAAAGCAGCTTTGGATTTCTTCTCATAAGTGAATTGAACAGCTTATCTCAGTTTCTTCTGCTTGATACTGTCTGAATACTGGGCTTTCTGGGACAGCTGGAAGCACATGCTAATGTCTGCATGGGATGCACTTCTGTAGTTTTTCTTCCTTAACACACCTCTGTGCCCTTCACTGTATGAGGAAAAACAGTAACTGGTTTCCCATAGGCCATACAGAAGGAAGAGACAGAACCTGCATTAACAGCTGCCTTAACCATAGAGAAAGCTCAGATACTACTGAAATTCCATGAAACTCATGAAATGATAAGTTTGGCAAATTGCAGCAAAAATCTTCTCACACAAACCTTCCTTGCTCTCCTTCCTCCTGTGATCTGTCAGCAAGGAAGAACGTTTGCTGTTGCTTTCAGTTCCTTAATCCCACAAATATTACTTAGAATTGCTCTAAGACTCTTTGGTTTACTACTTGGGCTCCTCCCCGTGATTCAATACAACTTTGTGTGTTTCAGAGTATTCCTCCCCAACAGCAGTGAGTCTAAAGCCACATGGATGAAATGCAACAGAAACAATAAACAGTCCCAGCATTATTACCTGCTCAGCAGACCATGCTGCTATAGGCACAGAATGCCTATATGACAGACAGTCCACTTCCTCCTGTCTCTTTCTGTATAAACACAGATTTATAATTGCTCACAGGGGTCAGTAACACAGTTTAGATAAATAAAAGTAAAAAATGGATTATTTTATATTTCAAAAGCTCTCAACAAATACCAGAGTGACAAGATGGAAAACATGAAAGTTTTGTATATCATTACAGCATACCTTGTCTGAGTCATGGTTGATCATTTTGACATCAAGCAAAGATTTGATGGTCTTTGTCAGTTCCTTCTCATTCATTTGTGTACTGTCCTGAAGCTCCTTGTAAGTGACAGTCTCGCTGTTGTTGAAGGCAAGCAATACTGCCATTTGGTATGTTGTGACCATGGCTACATAAGGTTTGCACAAATAATTCATTTTTACTTCACCTGTAATGATAGAAGTAGTATTTTACAAACTGCTGGAATAGTCTGAAAAGTCATCTGAAGCCTAACTACTAGAGCTCCTCATAAATTTCCAGACAATTAACTCAAGTCTGCATTTACCACCTGAAATGGGATGATGAACACTAATGTTGGGAATTTACACATTTGTCTACAACAAAAAACCCCTCTGATTAACTATGAATACTACAACAGTAGTGTTATGAATAATGCAATCTAATTTATAGTAATTAAAAAAAGGAAATTCCAAATAGCCTCAACACATCGCAGTGCATAAACTTCAATTCATAGTATCTCACACAGAATCACAGTATAGTGATTACAGGAAAGTTGTTCCAAGGAAAGATTTAAAAACAAAGTAAAACATACACCCCACCAAAATTTTTTCATGTTCTTATATTCCCATGGAAAATAAAAAAGCAGAAATCTACTTGAAACGAGATTTAGATTTTCTGTGTGAAGGTGAGTGTGAGTTAACAGCAAACTTCTATTATCAGAACTAGATTTTCACTATATTATATTGTTGTATGCTAGTCAGGTTTTCACCTCCATATAGTATGTTGTGGTGCTCAGCTGTTAAAGCCTGAATACTGAAAGCACTTAAAATAAAACATGACTGATTCCAACTAGAATAAACTCTAATTTTATATATATCTTCTAAGATGCTTTTAACACATATTCCTATATAGTAAATATAAGCAGGTATTTACTTAGGCACTCACATACCTGAGTAAAATAGTATAATATGCATTCTTAAAATAATTTATATTCATCTAAGGGAGATCTTATACTACAGAAACATTTCCAGGGCAATTGTTATTAACTAGCAGTTCTGCAGTGCTGTTTTGAAGTTAAGAACATACAACTCTAGTTTTACTTGGATCTAAGAAATAAATAAATAAACAAACAAACAAATTAATTAATAAATGCAAAATTTACATTATTTTTTGAAATATTTACATAAATTTTTGAAATATTAGGCAGTAAATATTAATTTACAATGCAAAATAAGTAATGACTTCATAAGCAACATAATGTTCCAACTCCACAGCCTGTTGCCATTTGAAAAAGACTTTTAGCAAATAACTGTCAGTTGTATAGAACATAAGTTTTTAGCAAAGCAGTTATTTTTACCTGTACAAAGATAATGTAACCAAGTAAGCTTCCTTCCACTAAAATGCTGACTGTAAAATAATTCAAACTGCAAAACAAACGAACTTCAATTAGTCACACATATAACCACTTACAACAGTTTACTAGCACCCTAATGAAGAAATACTGATTTTATGTTCACCATTTTGGATGCAAACGTTCCAGATCACTTCATGACAGCATTTTCCTTCAGAAGATGAGTGATGACTGAATCCTAATTTAAGGTCTACCTCTGGTACTAAGAAAACCTTAAGCAGATTCAAAGAATCTTACCTAAAATGGGATCAAATTCCCTAACTCCCCACTGTGTAAACATCAATTTGGCTTGCTCTGATTTGGTCTGGCAACTCTGATTAACACTGAAGGACAACACAAAAACAGGGACTTTTGATCTCTTTAAGAATCATGTATTTCTCCACCCACAACTTACACAGCATGACACCCAGTATTTGTACACAATACAGATAAATATATATTTACAGGAAGCTCCAGCACTCCAGAAAAAGCTGCTAAACAGGTTGTCCAGTTACAGAGGTACTCAGTACTTTTGAGTGCAATTGCAAAACACTTTTTCTAAGTCCTGGCCAGAATCCTGAGAGAACTCCCTATCTCTGGGTCAAACCATCAATTTTGACAGTATTTACAGACACTGTCAGATAATTTTCAAAGATCTCCAAAGGTCATGTTCTATTTCTTCAGGGAATTATAATTTAGAGCATTGACTCCAGCTAGGTGACACATGAATAAGTTTTTTTACACTGGCAAAACATTGGAATTAGGCATGCAACTCAGATTCTGAGTTGCTTCTGATACACAAGTCTGCAACAACTTTCCAACTGAGGCACAATTGACAATAGTCCTATTTTAAACCCACAATGAACAGTAAAATCCCATCAATCACCTGGTGATTCCATGGTATGGGTTGGAAACTATTCTATTGCTAAATACAAGTGCCACTTAACACAGTGGAAATAAAAGCAGGATAAGTGGTTCTAATACTC
Organism: Acanthisitta chloris; assembly: GCF_000695815.1. Lineage (NCBI taxonomy): Eukaryota > Metazoa > Chordata > Aves > Passeriformes > Acanthisittidae > Acanthisitta > Acanthisitta chloris. The sequence continues at coordinate 56,103 of NW_008655137.1, forward strand.
AGCAGTAATACATCACAAAGCTCCTTCACTGCAGAAATAGATATTTGCTGTTACAATGTACATCAGATATCAATTAAGGTATAAAAACTGCTCTTAAAAATCTGTTATGTCCAATAATACAAAATTTATACTGCCTAAATTGTACTTCACCATTAAATAGACTTTAGCAAAGATCAACACAAATATTACCTCTTTTAACACAAACATTGTACAGGTAACATTTAGAACATAATAATATTATCAGAAGTAACAAAACACTCAACCTCTACAAAGCAGAAATAATCATGTAAGAAGAGAATATTTGGCCAAAGTAAAACCTGCACTGCTTTGAGAAATCACAAAATTAGCTTTAAAGAAGTTTGCACAAAGCTTGATTAAGAATGGGTCCTATGAAATACAGGCCAAGAAACCTGTACTTGCATATTAATCCGCTATCAAATCTGTTCAGATTTATTATTAGAAACAAAATCTTCCTTTATCTAAATATTAGGGATTGGATTTCAAAGTAAGAACAAACCTGGTTCCTTTGATTGTATTTATTAACATCTCCCTCAGTAAACACAAAGTGTAGAAGAGAGATGTGAAAAATAAAGAAAAGCTATGCAAGTGCATACATAAATTCAGTATGGACTGGAAACAGGATAGCTGTGATTTACAGACAAAATGAAGCAGCTCAGATTTTTCACTGTCAGAGTGATGATCTCTTATTTGGAGTTATTTTACATTTTCTACATGTTTACAAGAAGCCTCCTACTAACCTACCATCTGTACACTTTTTTCCAGTTCCTGAGGAATTGCAAATGTAGAAGAAGGAGCCTGAGTTAGAGGCCATGCACCAGCCTAAAGGTATTGGGAAAAATAAAGGCATTAATATCTTCATATGAAATATACATTAATAAAAAATAACACTTAGATCTATCATGTACATTATGTCATAAGACAATCAATTGATCTCCAAAGTTTTACTGCTCATTTTTTTACTGCTCCTTATGCATGTCCCACTGAGGTATTAATTAAAGTTGAGAGCACAAGGTATTTGACATCACTATTCTTTAGTGAGCTAGGGGGTTAATTTTAAAAAGAAACACTAGGAAAATAAATCATTCCACACTGACCACAAGGTGTCAGTTTCCATATCAAGAAGCATTCATAGTTAGAAAAATTGTTCACTTGTTATCAAAACATAAAAAATAAGTACAAATAACTCAGTAGCAATAAACATACATTAGTACCTGTAGAACATATATCTGAAAACTAATTCCCAAATCTATAATCGTGTCCTGGTTTTTGATAAAGTTGTTGAATTTATTGTTGAGATCAGCACTAACACTCATGTCCGTGTACATTCGATGGAGCTTGCTGGTAAATTCATAACCACAGGCTTGCTGTGAAGAAATATTGTCACAGGTTTCACAGTGAAAACAGTACTTAACACATACATAAATTATGCTCACTCACTTTTCATATTATAATATGAAAATCTAGTCAGCAGAAGTGTTGTTATATTTACAGAAAACACTAGTTACAATAGAAAACAAACACTGTAAAAGAAAATTATCAGATTCCTCTTAGTTTCCCTTTCTATACATTGATTTGTCTGAACAATGCTATTTATGGAAAGATAGACATGCTTTATGAAAATCCTTGGTACTTTTGTAATGTTTGTTTGAACACACCCAATAAAACTACCCAAAACCACATACAAATCTCAAATGCCAAGGTGATACTTGGCCATATATGTTTCAAAGACTTCCAAAAAACTAGTTTTTCCTTTCAGCTCTTGGAAACAGTCCTACTGACTGCTAAGTTACCTCTGGCACCCTCTGCAGCTCCCTCTCAACACTACAGACTCCTATGTTTGTATATTCTGCATTAGGAGAATATTTCATTACCTTTAGTTTATTTATCATGGCTTCTTCAGAATCCATAGACATAGACAAACCATGAATTAATCGTTTTGCCAACATTCTGGCATAGAACTGCATTGAAAAAAAAACCAAACAAAAACAGATATAAAGATTTAAAAAAAGCATAACCACATCCTTGAAATACACTTTAAATGTAACATTTGAACCTCTATTGAATATGAAAAGTTACCTTTTGGAATACATCTTTGTCATCAATGTATTTGAAAACAGTAATAAAACTTGTAAGTTTGTCTTCTACTTCATTCTCTGTCATTCCTTTCGCTGATTTCTTCAACAAGTTGTCACAGTACTTGGCCAGCTCAAATTAAAAAAAGAAAAATCAAACCCAAACCTAATTTGTCAAGCTTTAGAACAAATGTATGCCAAGGTATTGCAACTTCTGCACAAAAGTTCAAACATGAAATAAGTCAGCCTACAGTCTCATGTTCTATTACAAGGGCTGTACACATGGGTAAACTGTACATTTACATCCACAGGAAATACAGACATCAAAAATTACCAAAGTACCAATTTTGCACACCCTATGGCAATTAATTTCACAGTGATAAACAAGAATTATTACTTTCCACTTGTATCACTTACCAACTCAGGTGCTTTGCAGATTGACTTGGGCTCTCTGTAGTTAACTACTGATGTCAAAGCCTACATAGGAACACAAAGCAAAGAGAAAAATTGTTGATGACTTAAACCTTTTTCTTTTGCAAAATTTGAAGAAATCAAAAAATGTTCAGGGCAAAGACCATTCGAGATCCTGTGGAAGTGAACTACACACAGGGGTATCACAACAGAAACAGTGAATAAAAAGGTTTGAATTACTGCTCTGTAAAAATCTGGTTGTTGAACATTTTTCAGTTGAGAGTTAAGTAAAAGTAGAAAGAGTAGAGAAACAGCAGTTAATTACAGTAAGCAGAACAGATTAAGTTCTGAGTAGAAACTTTGTAAAAGTATGAAGATTTGAGTATACAGCAATGTTATGGTCCAAAAGTATGGACAGAAAGAAACTGGGGAATATTTGCAGAGAAAACAGATTTGAGCAGCAGCACATCAACAGTAGCTTACATCAATGGCAAGTATCCTGAGCTGAAAAACACACATGGTGTGCTCACAACAGTGAATGAAAATTCTTTTGGTTGTTGGATTTTCCAATAGACTAAAGAGGAGGAAAAATATTGTTGAAAGTGGAAACTTCAAGTAGTATAGTACAAACAACATGGTGGCTGAAGAAGAACAGAGTATGATGAAAAAGGAAAGGAAGGAGATAATGGCAGTTTACAATTAAAACAAAGATATCAGAATAGTCAAGCTTCTAAACTACATGTCACATGTAAATTAATGTTTCAAACTAATACTGAATCAAAAATATTGCAGGAGAATGGTTCTCAAGAATTACAGTTCCTCTATGGAAGGAAAATATTGTTATTATTATAAAGATGAACTGACACGCAGCTCTTTTGTACAATACCTCCACACTGCAAAATTTGATAACAGGTCCCTAGAATCCCTGTGAGAAAGGAATGCATGACTTGACAAGAAGTAGGAAATTTGTTGAAGCTTGGAACATTCTATTCCAATAATGATGGAGGTGGCAATAGCAATTTTAATATCCACCATGAAAAACTGACAGCAGATTAATATTTTAAATACTTGCTGAAGTGGAGAACTGGTGCATTTAAGAAAAAGTACATTGCCCATGTGCCAGCCATGGAGTTGTTAATATTGTGTTACTCCATCTTCTGGTGCATGACATTAATTGCAATGGAGAGAGAAATGTATTTGGCACTAAAGTATTCATTTTGAAATGCTAAATAATTACTTTTTCAATGTCACAAATACAGATAGGTAACTCCTACTGATACTATTACTGGTACTTGCTTCACTGTGCCTTTTCACGTGAACCTTGGCCAAAAATTATCAAAGCTTAGACTATGACCCAAACTACAAACTGCAATTACTGCAAACATCACAAAAGAGCAATGATTTGCATGCATGCATTCTGTGACAGGAAATTATAGCTCAGAAAAACACTTATAAT
>NW_008655138.1:0-578 GCF_000695815.1 Acanthisitta chloris
TTCCACGATGAGTTTTGGGGTTCCCTGCTGGGTTTGGGGGTGCTCCCTGACCTTCCAGTGACCCAGAGGAAGAGGAACCCCTCGTCCTGCAGCACGGGGATGTTGAGGCGCCGCATCTCGTCGTCGGTCAGCGTTCCGTACGGCAGCTCCATGTGGATGTCCCACGGGGGGTCGGCCATGACCACCGCGAACTTCCCCAGGATCGACACGTCCAGGTAGCGAATGTCGCAGCAGATCCACTGCCGGGAGAGGGAGCAAATGAGGAAATGGGGAGGGGGAAATGGAGGAGTTGGCTCAAAAATAGGAGGGGGAATGGCCTCAGGAAATGGGAATTGCCTCAGGAAAAGGGAATTGGCTGAGGAAATGGTGGAGTTGGCTCAAAAACAGGAGGAATTGCCTGAAAAAGAAGGAATTGCCTCAGGAAAAGGGAATTGGCTCAGGAAATGGTGGAGTTGGCCCAAAAAAAAGGTGGAATTGGCTCAGGAGAGGGAATTGCCTCAGGAAATGGTGGAGTTGGCTCAAAAACAGGAGGAATTGCCTCAAAAAGAAGGAATTGCCTCAGGGAATGGTGGAGTTGG
>NW_008655139.1:0-1100 GCF_000695815.1 Acanthisitta chloris
TGTGACCTGAGCTGATTTTTGAGGGTTCTGAGGTGATTTTTGGGGTATTTTAACTGATTTTTGAGGGTTCTGAGCTGATTTGGAGGATTCTGAGCTGATTTTTGGGCATTCTGTGTGGGATTAATGTGACCTGAGCTGATTTTTGGGGCGTTTTAACTGATTTTTGAGGTTTCTGAGCTGATTTTTGAGGTTTCTGCGCTGATTTTTGAGGGTTCTGAGCTGATTTTTGGGGGTTCTGAGCTGATTTTTGAGGGTTCTGAGCTGATTTTTGAGGGTTCTGAGCTGATTTTTGAGGGTTCTGAGCTGATTTTTGAGGGTTCTGAGCTGATTTTTGAGGGTTCTGAGCTGATTTTTGAGGGTTCTGAGCTGATTTTTGAGGGTTCTGAGCTGATTTTTGAGGGTTCTGAGCTGATTTTTGAGGGTTCTGAGCTGATTTTTGGGTGTTCTATGTGGGATTGATGTGACCTGAGGTGATTTTTGGGGCATTTTAACTGATTTTTGAGGGTTCTGAGCTGGTTTTTGGGGTGTTTTAACTGATTTTTGAGAGTTCTAAGCTGATTTTTGGGCATTCCCTGTGGGATTAATGTGACCCGAGGTGATTTTTGGGGCGTTTTAACTGATTTCTGAGGGTTCTGAGCTGATTTTTGGGTGTTCTATGTGGGATTAATGTGACCTGAGGTGATTTTTGGGGCATTTTAACTGATTTTTGAGGTTTCTGAGCTGATTTTTGAGGTTTCTGAGCTGATTTTTGAGGGTTCTGAGCTGATTTTGGGTGTTCTGAGCTGGTTTTTGGGGTGTTTCAGTGGTTTTGGGTGTTCCCTGAGGGCTTTGCTGGGTTTGCTGTGGAAATTCGACGTCTCTGAGGAGAATTAGGAAATCTCAGGAGATTTTGGGAGTTCCCTGAAGAGCTTTGTGCTCCCTGAGGGTGTTTGGGAGGAGATTTTGGGGCTCAGCTGATTTTTGGGGGTTCTTGGAGGAGCTCGAGGGGTTGAGGAGAAGGTTTGGGGGTCCCTGAGGACCTTTTGGGGGTCTCAGGTGATTTTTTGGGGGGTTCTCTGTGGACTTGGTTTGGTCTGTGACAATTTTTGGGGGTCTCTGAG
>NW_008655140.1:0-358 GCF_000695815.1 Acanthisitta chloris
TGGGCATTGTCCCATTGGTGATGACCTCAGACATAGTTGTTGGGTGTCACCTCCTCCAAGGTGACCTTGAGGAGTCAGAGAAGACTCAAGACATGTCCCCACCAGAGCAGCTTTATTCCTCCTAGGACATCTCCATCCCACCAGGGAGGTCACCAGCAGTGACCAGATCTCCCCCTGTCCCCCCCCTCCCCAAGTCTTGGGGACCACTGGGGTTGGGTGGTGGCCACCAACCCTCTGAGGTCCCTCAGGCTTCCTTCTGGGGGTGGCTGTCCTGGGGCTGGAGGGCAATCTTCTCCTTGGGGTCATCCATTGGCTTCCTCTTGGCCCTGGAGGGAGGAGGAGGAGGAGAAGGATGAGG
>NW_008655141.1:0-7161 GCF_000695815.1 Acanthisitta chloris
TAATAGCGTGGTCAGCGAGAAAAATGCATCTGCGAGCGAGCAAAGGAGGGAGGCGAAGCATCCCCGGGAGCGCTGCAGGAATATCAATGCAGCGCGGAGCCCAACACGGGGGTGGGGACAGGCAGAGAACACGAGGGATCCCTCCCCGAGATGGGCAGAACGAGCCCGGCCAGTGCCACGGCCAAAGACACTTCGCAGGGTGTTCGATTAACGAGCCATTTTGTTCAAAACCCTTTCTGATGTCTTGTGATGTCTTCTTTGCCTCCCCCGTTAGGAGCAGAAATTCATCTGCTCAGCAGAACGTGTTCCTTTTAATTGTATTTAATCTGCTTTTTTTTTTTTTTTTTTTTTTACGTCCCCCGTTTCTCGGATTTATTGCTAGGAGAATCACATTGTGCAAACCTGAAACTCGTCTCAATCTCACAATGTCTCACACTGTTCTTCAACACGACCATGACCTTTCAGCTGCTTAGTACTGACTTAATTTTAGAGCGAAGCTTTGCTACTTCCCCTTGCAGAATAACATGCAAAACAAGTCATCTATGTAATCCATTACCTCAGGGCAATGCACACTTTATCCCTGCCAAGCAAATCCATTTCCTAGCCGTGCAGTAATATTTTACCTATAAAAGAAAGAAGTACACCTTCACAGCTGGTTTTACAAAGCCAAGCTGGAAAAAAAAAAAAAAGAAAATATTTAGGAAAAATAATCATAATCATTAAGGTTCACAGACCCAGTTAATTAGAGCAACACCCTCAAGTGCTGCCTGCCAACTTAATCCTCCCTGATGCTGTTAATTATTTGTAGTTGTGTATTTTCCCTCTATTTAGCCAGAGATATTTCTACCACGTTTCCTACTATAGCTCAGGAGTCCTTCAGGAGACAAAGATCCAACTTGGAAAATTATGCTGTACTTTCTAGAAATAGCTCCCTAAAACCACACACCCAGCTGAAGGAGCTGATTAATTCTAATGCCCTTGCCACGTCGCTGGGCTGCTATGATCAATACAAATTGAAGACAGTGTTCAGCTCCTGCAATATTCATCGTACAACAGCTCCTAACTGGAGCTTGTCTTCACCAGACCTGGTTCAAAACAAGCTCTGTAACCAAGTAGCCGTGTGAGAGCTCCAAACCTGCCAGAGCTGAAATTCAATCCTCCAGTCAGCACAAAGCAACCACACTGCATTTATCCTCACTCTTCAATTTTCTAATCAAATGTGGCCCAACACCTGGCAAGTCAGAGGAGGGAACTTACTGCTCCAGTGTGTTATTTAAATCGGTGTTTACTCCTAATGACTTCCAAAAGAGCTTTTCAGCACTCAGTTAATTCAGGCCAGGTTCTATGGTTTGAAAAATATCCTGTTTGATGGTACTGTTCAAAAACACCTTAGCCTTTAGAGGAGATGACCCAGCCAGCTTGGATCACAAATCCTTAAAGTCACTGCAGATTGGAAAAATGCACTCTAATAATAACAGCAATTAAAAGAACGTGTAGAATTTTTTTTTTGTCTCCCTTTAGGATGAAAATTGTTCAAACAGCGCAGCAGTCTGAGCACAGCACAGAACTGGAGACTATTCCTGAATCTCAGACACTGTCTTGCAAATCCAAGACAAACCAACTTCCAAATTCAGCAAGTGTGGTTAGATGGCAGTGAAATCATCTCCAGTCCCATCTGTTTGTACACAGCATATTGGAGATTCTTGAATGAACAGAACAGCCACAGCATTCAATCACTGACATCAGAAACAACTCAACTTTCACTAATTGGCTTTCCTAGGAGATATGGAGCTCTGCCCCCATTTCAGAGACTAAAATTAAAAACATGCACAGAGTACAGCCTCAAGCTCCATTTTGCAATAGGGACTTTTTAGCTTGCATTTTGGAAATGGATTATAAAAGCTCTTTTCTTAGACATGAAATACACCTTTGCAAGGCAGAGCATTATAAACAGCATTTCTTTTAACAGCACCTCGAAAAGTTGGGATGCCTGAAAAACAGGGGAGGGGGGAAATGTGAGTTACACAAAGCCCATCAAGACTCCTCAAAATAATTTCCACATGGGTCAGGCAGGTAAAGGATGAGACTTTGAGTGGAGACTCACTGAAGCAGTGTTGGAATAACTTCTCACAGATCTCACACAACACACACTGGTGTGTTTGGTCCAGTTCACTGGTGTTACACAAGGCAATAAAGCTCGATTCCACCGCCTGCAAAATCCATCCCAGTTTTCCTGGCAGCCTCCATTTATCAAAACAAGCCTGTCATGTCGAGTACCATTAACAGATAATGAACTGAGACAAGGGATGCAGTTACAAGCAAAGCACTCCGTGTGCTACAGGCCTAAACACACAGCCGAGAGAGCTGATATTTACTATAAGCATCATAATTAAATAGAACACCTAGCTGAAGAAACATTAAGGTGGTGACAATAAACAACAGAGGCTGAAAACCTGAGAAAAATGAGGCTTTGACTTGCTGTCAGTAATCCCTGCCACTGCTTTAAGGCATGGAGCACACACCCTGCTACACCTTTCTCTCCTCACAGCTGAAATTTGGAAAGCACCTGTTAACTTGCAGCTTTCAGCATTTTCCCTGAATCCTGTAACAGTTTGTCTCCTGTACCTACGCACTTGAGAGCTCATGAAAGATTGAGCACTGAGAAGTGACAGACAGTGTGTCTTCAAAGGGCTGCAAAATGTGCTGCTTTCTAGACATGCGACTCCTAACAAACGCGAATAATTCATAACTTCGCACGAGTCCTGCAGTATTTGGAGAATATTAAACACAGCCAGACAAATTTGAAGAATATTAAGTGGAGCTAGAATCCCTCCAAGCCACGAGATCTATCCATCAGCAGCATTCTCCACTCCTTCTGACAGAATTAGCCATCAAGCACACATAAACATTTCACCCAGTAGAAAAACTGCTCCAAAGGAGCAATTTCGAGTCTCCCAGGTATCTGTACACTTGAAACACAAACTAACCGTAAACAGGCTTAATGAGATTACACAGATTAAATGGGTACATTAACCTTTTTTTTTTTCCAAGAGACATCAAGACAAAGAGGTCCCACAAACACTTAAAAGCAGCTCCCTCTGACTCCGAGTTCACTCATCCAGTCAACTTCTTCAAAAGGCAGTTTGAGAACACTGTCTGGCTTGAACAAATTGGCCAAAAAGAAGCCTTAAAGTACTTTTAGGAACACACAGAGATGTGATCATGACAAGTGTTTTCTAAAAGCTAATATAACACTCCTTCCCAGCTTAGGCAAGCAAGAAGTCTAACACACTAACCCCCTGCTAAGCTGAACCTGTTTTTAAAAGGGACTTACCACTGTCTTCAGAGCTCCATGTAAATCAAACTCTCCCCTTGGGTTTGGCCTTGGGTAGGGGGGAGGAGGAAGGGAGTAGGTTCATGGAGAACAAGCTAACAGCTTAATATTATCATCACAACACTGTTTTTCTTGTGTGCCATTGAATTCCAGTCCTCTTCCCAAGTCTCCCTTTCTCTGTCAGTGCCTATATTCCCAGCCAAAACACCCGTGGTACCTCCAGGAAAAGAAAAAGCCTGAAGCAGAGGCAGTTCAAACCGAAAATCAGCTAGAGAATTGCAGGGGCCAACAGTCAAGCAAAGATTTCTCAGCAGAGCAGAGGAACTGCTGGCTGGGCTGCCAGCATGAAAGGTCACCTCTATCTGCTCCCAACAGCAGCACTGAATATTTGTTACCCACTTGTGTTTGTTTTCAATCCAACATCAAAGCGTCTGGGCTCTATCTAAACACAAAACCTTTGGTCAGGTTAGAGGTGAGGTTCTATTCCTTTGCAAATAACGCACTGTTTTATTGGCATAAACACAGCTGAGAGGAACTGATACTCAGCCCCTTGACAAGACAGTTACTGCTGTCGACACACAAACTTCTTCAGCTCTGCTCAAAGCAGGAAAAGTCTTGTCTGCACTTGTAGATCTGTGAGCACATGTGAATACCCAACAGGAAACCTGCTTTGAGCTTTAAGCAGCCACAGCACTAACTCAGCTACAACTTGCTCTGGGTATATGAGGGTGCTTTTCAATGCTACTAAAAGGTAATCTGTGAGAGGAAGCTCAGGGCAGTGTTATTGTTGCCTCAACATAATCAAAAGGCCATTTCGTGCTGTAATCCAAACTGAAGGAGATTGTAAACTCTGCACAGAGTTAAACTGAGCTGGGGCTGCTTCCGCTGCTCCACGTTCACATATACAGCACTTCCCAGCACGGGAAGAGTTATTTTAATGTATAGTATATACTGCTGGAAGTTTAAAGAACCATTTCATTGCCTCTCTCAAATCCCCAAATGGAACCTGCACCCGTTACAGACCATAGACCTTCAGAGGTTTGGCCTTTTGTGCTGGGCTAGACTGTGTTTGGTTGGTTTTTTTGGGTTGGGTTGGGTTGGGGTGAGGACTCCCCACCCAAGCCTCTGGGTATGCAGCACCTAACCTGGAGCCTGCTGACCTGAATGACTAACACTATCACACACTTTATGGTTCAATATGACTCTTTTTCCTGTACTTACATGATGCTGAGGTTTATATTCCAGACAATCTCCAGTCAAGTTGTAAATCCTTCCAGGAGACTTAAAATCTAACACCTCTGGGGGAGGAGGAGCCTAGAAAGCACAGGAAAGTCTGAGGAACTTCAGCCTCATTTTAATGCCCTTTAGACCCAAGAACTGCAGGCAATGACCTTCCTGCAATGGTCACCACCAACTGCCCCTCTGGACCAAACCCCAAGTGACACAAATCTCAAGAGCAATATACAACTGCCAACAAAAATCTCCCAAAGAAATAAAAAACCCAGATCATTCCCAAGACCTGTGCACTGGTGGCACTTGCTGCTTGTTAATACAAATGTTTGTTATGAGGACAAAACACAAGTTGCCTCAGATTCCCTTTTGGCCTCTCTCAAACCTGTGGCACAACCAAAGCACTGGTCTGAGGAGTGAGGGGCTGCACAACTCCATTCTGTGTGGCTTTGTGAGAAATCTGCTGGGTTATTTCTGTACAGCATCTTGGATGCAACACAGCATTTCTGTCACAGTAGGAATGAAAAAACAAGAGTGGCTCCCCCAGGGAGCTGTGAAGACTGAGGCAATTCACATGCTAACATGTGAAAATCGCAGGATTTTAAAGGAAGGCCTAGCTTAGGAAGTGTTGGGGAAAACAAACAAACAAATAAAAATACCCAAAAAAACCCAAACCCAACCAACCAACCACGACCCAAAAAAAAAAAAAAAAAAATCAGCCCAGCCTACTCAGACTTCAATCTCCTCATACAATTGAGTGTTCACAGCAGTTGCTCCCTGTTCTCCCCCTACAAAAGACTCAACTCTACCAACTCTAGAAACCCCTGAACTCAGTGTCTAACAAAACAACCCAAGGAATAACAAACCTGAGGCAGAGGACACAGCAGTGTCAAAACTTAAAGGACAATGTCCTTTTTGAGGTGCAGCGACCTGAGATCAAAATTCAGCCTAAAAGACAGGATAGTTTCTTTGGGAGGAGAGAAAGGGGGAAAAGAAAACAAAATATGAACAGGCTGAGGAATGCAACAACTTGGCAAAACCTTAAAATAAAAGCTTTTCTGTGCATAGGTAAGGGTGTAAGTATGAAGTGTGATGAACTCAGCTGGGAGATTGTGACTGAGCTAATAGGGAACGAGTAGTGAGACAAGAAACTTGAATCCAAGTCCAGACTTCATAGCTGGAAATCAAAACAAACCAGGGAAGGCAAATTTAAGCAAAAAACTACATCTGCTAATCACAGAAATCACCTTTTTCCCCATTATTTCTCCTCTGGTTTGTTTCCTCTTCTCTGTAGGGACCAATACTTAAATTCAAATGTTTTTGTAGAAAATCCCTGCCCTGGGAAACTCCAAATTACAGAATGGTAAACTGTAAGCCAAGAATATTAAAACAAAATCCAGTGTGTCTGCCAGATTTTGTGGTACTTATGGCAAGACATCAACCTGTTCAGCAGCTTCTTGAATTGAACACAAAGGGACACACAATTTATTTTAGAAGGTGTTATCTTAAATAGAGCAAGAAAAGAATCTAAATATTTGTCAAGGAAAAAAATGTTGTATTTAAAAGAAAAAATTGACATACTTAAAGTCATAAATGGATTAAAACAAATTATCTGTTCTCAAAAGAATACAAAAAGGCAAACAATAGTTAAATGGGGGAGGAAGAAGGGGGAAAGCTAAAAAAAAAGGAGGGAAGAACTAAACAAATGCATCTTTTTCAACTCTATCAATGCAACTGTAAAACAATGAGGTTTGCCTGTTCTTCCCCTCCAGTTTCAACTGAAAGTAACTCAGGGAATGGAAAACTTGATACCTCTATCAAGAGTCTGTGGTATGTTTAAACTATTATAACATAAAGCATGCTCATACTCACGGGCTAAAGGAAATGACTGCCAAATGCTTCCTTTACAATCTTCCTTCCAGAGCAAGACAAATTCTTAACCGAGAGATTTTCTCCACACAGAAATTGAACTAACAGAGATGTAAAATTTGCAATGGATTTACAGCCTTTTATTGAAATCACAGCAGAGATGGGAATTGTGACTAGAGCTCTTTTCTTTTTTTTGGTGCAGTAATCACTTGCACATTCAAAGGCCTCTGAAAATTCAATAGGCTTTTTTTTTTTTCAAGTGACAACAACCACAGGATGTGACCGTACCTATAATAATCTTTCCCTCCAGACAGAGAGATAAGCTCTAAAAACAGGAAGTTTCTACTATAATCTTGAAAAAATGTTAACAGCCTGAAACCACACGACTCCACTTCAGTTACACGGGGAAGAAGCTCTTGTTTTCCCCAAACTATGGGAGAAGATACCTTGCAGATGGAACTAATTCAGGCATTATCCATCACACCCCTCCAGAACTCCCCAAAACAAGGGAGAACGTGAAGCTTCTCACTTTATTCCTCTTCTTCTCCCTCCACAGATTCCCAAGAGTCAGCAAACTCAACAGCTTCCCTCTCATAGGAAAAAAATAGTGTTTTATGCCACAAATTGCTACTTTCCCACGTGCATTTCTTAAGAGCCTTCAGAAATTATAACAGGGTAAGAATTGTGACCAAGCTTGAGGAGAGGGAGAGAGAGAAGGAGGGAGAGAG
>NW_008655142.1:0-1351 GCF_000695815.1 Acanthisitta chloris
ACAGCTCCCGTGGTGCCCCGCGCGCCGGAAGTGACGCGTCACATGACGGTCGGCGGAGCGCGCTGCCGTTGCCAGGAGTCGGCCATGGCCAAGCAGTACGACATGGTGGAGTGTCCGTTCTGCGACGAGGTCTCCAAGTACGAGAAGCTCGCCAAGATCGGCCAAGGCACCTTCGGGTGAGTGTCCGTCGACCCCGCGCCGGCCGCGGGGGCTCCCGCTTGGGTGGGCTCTCCTCCGTCGCAAAAACAACCGTCTCCAAGGCCTGGAACCCGGCTCAGAACGTGCGGCTTGTCTCAGAACGTGCAACTTCGTGTCCTAAGCATGCAACTTTTTTTGTCCCCCAAATCATTGTGAGGCTGCAGGAGCTCTGGGCTCTGCTGGGTCAGGCAGCCCCCTTTGTCCCAAGGGGGATGTCGCTGGGTAGGAGGATAGCTCAGTACAGAGCTCTCTGTACAGTTCCCTGGTGTGTCTTGTTTGGTCTTGTTCCTGGTTGAGAGCACTTGGCTCCTTCCCTTTTCCCTCATGTTGCTCATGGATTTCTTCCTGTTCATGCAGGGAAGTTTTCAAAGCCAAACATCGTCAGACAGGCAAGAAAGTAGCACTGAAGAAAGTGTTGATGGAAAATGAGAAGGAGGGGGTAAGTGTGGGCACATGGCTGAGCTGTGTTTGGGAAGGCCTGGATTGAGGGATGATGGATAATCTTGTGGACAACGGAGATCCATTTTCACTCTGTTCTTTGACAATATTTACTGCCATAATATGCCAGATCTTGAAGCTGTGAGGGTGTGGACAGGATCCAGCCCTGTGGCCTTTTCCTCTCCTACTGGTGTGTGATAGTGTTGCCCTGCCAAGGTGTTATCACCTTGGCTGCAGAGGCACATGGCAGCAGTGTGTGGTGACTGGGATGGCTGCTGGGAGGTGGTGCTGCCCATGTGTTCCTCCTCCTGTGGGAAACCCTGGCACACCCAGCACAGAGTGTGTGAAGGGCACGTGCTCAAGGGTGTGGGGAGTGAGTGAACAGCTTGAACAGCACAGGCAGCAGCTGTGGAGTCTGTTCTGCAGCTGACGCTGGGCTGGACCGTGTCCTGATGGACACGTGAAGGGTGAGGAGGGGAGTGAGGGGTGTCTCCATGCTCGTCTCAGCACCACACAAACATCTGTGTCTCGTGGCAGGATCTCCATCACCAATGCTGGTCTTGTAGTGCATAAAAGTTGACAGTCTCTGTGTTGGTGTTACATTTTAAAGCCCTGTTTGCCCTTCAGTGGTGTGTTGCAGTGCTGCCATGTTGCCATGGTTACATCTCTCCTGTTCTCTAGGCAGAGGTGGCCTGATGTCCTGCACCTCTAATCC
>NW_008655142.1:1377-7463 GCF_000695815.1 Acanthisitta chloris
TTCCCATCACAGCGAGAGATTAAAATCCTCCAGTTGCTCAAACATGAGAACGTGGTGAATCTCATAGAAATCTGCAGGACCAAAGGTACCTTGTAGGGACTCCTTTGTGTTACTGAGGGCTTCTTTCCAGCCCTCCTGAGCAGACTGGTGTCTTGTGCTGGGAGTGGGGTTGTCTAGCTGAGCACAGGTCTCAGCTTCTGCCTGTGACATGGTGTGAGATTAAAATCCTCCAGTTGCTCAAACATGAGAACGTGGTGAATCTCATAGAAATCTGCAGGACCAAAGGTACCTTGTAGGGACTCCTTTGTGTTACTGAGGGCTTCTTTCCAGCCCTCCTGAGCAGACTGGTGTCTTGTGCTGGGAGTGGGGTTGTCTAGCTGAGCACAGGTCTCAGCTTCTGCCTGTGACATGGTGTGACACACATTCGTAGAACTGTAGAATTTTAGGGGTTGGAATGGACCTTAGAGACCCCCCAGCCGCAACCCCCTGCCCTGGGCAGGGACACCTCCCACCAGAGCAGGTTGCTCAAGGCTTCATCCAACCTGGCTGTGAACACTGCCAGGGTTGGGGCAGCCACAGCCTCCCTGGGCAACCTGGGCCAGTGTCTCACCACCCTCACAGGGAAAACTTCTTCCTAATGTCTAACTTAACTTTCCCTCTTTCAATTTGTACCCAAACGTCTTGGAAAGGATTAATCTTGGAAAAGAGTTTGTAAATGAGTCAGGATGTTGCTGGAGCTTGGCTGGAAGGCTTTAAACAAACAAGTGCTGGAGAGACTTTGGAGCAGAGGCTTCTCAGCCTGGAGCTGGTGTCGTGGCTGTGCACAGCCAGTTCCCTGTCAGGAGCTGCAGCCATCCATCTCGCTTGGCTTGTGACACTTTGTGGCAGCTCTGAGCTGATGACACAGCTCTGAGCTGATGACACAGCCCCAGCTGAGGCTCACTCAGCATCTCTTTCTGTGGGTGATGTAGCTGCTCATGCTGGGACTCCACATGGGGAGTTCTGAGCTGCTTTTCCACCTCCTCACTCCCACCTGCTGCTGTGTGCTTGGCAGGCTCAGCACACCTGGCCTGGCTTTGTTTCCAGTGAATTTGCTTTAAAACGTTTGCTAGAGTTTATAAATCATTCCCTTGCATGGATTTGTACTGGAAAAATGCTTTTGAAAGTGACAGCTGATGTCACAGTCTGTCACTCCCTAGCCAGTCATTTCAGTGGCATAGAAAGGAAACTGTCAGGCATCTGGTGATGGTGTTTGTTATAAAGTCCAGGCCTGAACTGGTAGAAATCTCTGGCCTAGGACTGGGAAACTGAAGTTACTCCAGTACTCTGCTGTGTGTAGATTATTGTCTGAACAGGTATGAGTAAAACCAGCAATGACAAGTTAATGTTTAATTCATTGTATGATTAAAGAGCTATGTGGATTGGGTGTCTAGCACACCAAAGGTAAATATTTTTGTAGACATGTCAGTTGTTTATGTTTTGTTTGAACTCCAGTTTTGATCCAAATCTACCTTGACCCCAGTTTTCAGTAAAGTAAAAAGGTTGCATTTACTGTTCTCAGGCTTTTCTCTTCTTACATTGGAAAGGTGCATTTGGGGCCAGTCTGTGTCAGAACTGCAACCCCAGCGTAGCAGGCACCTCCTGGCCTGAGAGGAGAGCAGTGTGCTCAGTGGGGGCTGAGCTTTTCCGTCTTGAGCTGCTGATCAGCAGGTTTTGCTGGTTGCAGCTGATGGAAATCAGCCTTTCTTTTTAATAACATTTTGCATGTGTGCTTTAGGAACAAGATTGAAATCGATTGCTTCTTTTGAGGTCTCCTGTTACTGACTTTACACTGCAGTTGGAGTTTTAGATCACTTGGATGCAGATCAGTCTGTTTTTACAGATGCTGTTCAAGGCTGCAGAAAACCTCACTTTCTAACAGGAGATTAGACAGATTCTCTCACTTTCTGCATTTTTCTCAGGGCTGCCTGTGGGTGCCTCCTCTATCGCTGATGCCATCAGTGATGATGCTTGGCTGGCAGCCACAGCTGCAGGGAGGAAACCCCAGAGCCATTGTGTGCACAGAACAGCACAAAATGAAGCTTTCAAAGATTTTTTTCATGCCCTTTCCTTGCTTGTCTGAGGACATTCACTATGCCAATCCTCATCTCCTGTTGTCGCGTTGCTAGTTTTGCTTAGTGCTTCTGTTAGAAGGACCTCGAGGCCTGCAGGCTGTCTGGTTCTCTGTGTTCCTGTGCCATGGGGTTCTGTGTGCCGAGTGTTGTGTGAGGAGCTGTGACAGGGTTAAGAGTCCCTCACTGACAGTTCCTCTGTGCCTCTCCCTCAGCCTCTCCGTACAACCGCTGCAAGGGCAGCATCTACCTTGTGTTTGACTTCTGTGAGCATGACCTGGCTGGCCTTCTCAGCAACGCCCACGTCAAGTTCACACTCTCAGAGATAAAGAAAGTTATGCAGATGCTATTGAATGGACTTTACTACATCCACAGGAACAAGGTAACGGACCAGGTCCCTGCTGTGCTGAGAGGTCACCCTGCTCCCTGTGGCTTTCTGAGGAGCAGGTGACTTAGCACAGGCTAGAGATAAATCCTTCCTTGTCTTCCACCTCTGCGGTCTGAGCATCCTGCTGGCACCAAGCACCCAAGGAGGGCACCTTAATGGCTTAACCCTTCCATGTCTCTCCTTGCACAGATCTTGCATCGAGACATGAAAGCAGCGAACGTGCTGATCACGCGGGACGGAGTGCTGAAGCTCGCGGACTTTGGGCTGGCTCGAGCCTTCAGCCTGGCCAAGAACAGCCAACCGAACCGCTACACCAACCGCGTGGTCACCCTGTGGTATCGGCCCCCAGAGCTGCTCCTAGGTAGGAGGAGTGGGCTCTGCCAGCTTCTCTGCCCTTCTCCTCCTCCAGGAGACTAACTCAGCGTCTCCATTTAGGAGAGAGGGATTACGGCCCCCCCATTGACTTGTGGGGTGCAGGCTGCATCATGGCAGAGATGTGGACCCGCAGCCCCATCATGCAGGGGAACACAGAGCAGCACCAGCTGACCCTCATCAGCCAACTCTGTGGATCCATCACGCCTGAGGTGAGGGAGGGAGCCGCTGTTATCCCCAGCGTGGGCTCTGTCCAAGGGGAACTGTTTCTGTGCTTTATTCTAGTGTGCACAAAGCAGGGAGCCCCCAAAAGGCTCCTGCTCACCTGTCAGCAGAACTTTGCACTATACATTTTAACAAAGGTATCAGCATTCCTTGGTTACAAATTACATAACTTTTCAATTAATTAGCACTGAACCCCCCCTGTTTGCTAGTTACATCTCTTACTAGTTAGTCCACAGGCACAGTTCTTTTCTCATTTTGAGTCTGGTGTCTGTTTTGAGTAAGTGGTCAGTGAGTTTTTGGTCATGATCACCCACTGCCAAAATTACCTTTCCCTCAGTTACTGCTCAGTTCTGCTGACTTCACTCCTGGTGGCTCTTGTCCAGACATCCTGTTCCTTTTGGGATTGTGTTCTCCTATCCTTAAAACCAAAGATTAGCCAAGCATACAATGCTCACAAGGCAGTTACTTAATCATAACTGTCCAACTACAGCTACTGGTTAACAAATGAAAAAAAAGGTACAAGGTTTCTGAACGCCTATTTAAATCTTGAGGGGTTTATTGAGGGCTCAGTATCACAGGGATGAGCTCTGGAGATCGGGAGGAGTGTGGGCAGGGTCTGGGACCAGGCACTCCTGGGCTGCTGCCTGATCCCAGCTCTGGAGTGTGCCTGCTGCTGGCAGGGAGGTGGGGAATCCTCTAGCCTGTGTCTGGAGGTTGTCTCTCAGACAGACACCCTCAATTTCTGCTTAAAGAATGATGAGCGTTTTTTATTCTATTTGGAGAGGTTTGTCTCAGGTGCTTTGCATTGGTCACCTTGAAAAGCCTCTTTAATTCTGCCTTGTGATTTGTGGCATCAGCTCAGCCCTGGTGTGAGCGCTCGGCCCCTTCTCAGCTCCTCCTTCATGAGCAGCTTGTCCTGCCCTCTTGTGGGGAGCGAGCTGAGGGATCTGTGGGATGTGCCTGCGGCTGCAGAGTCCTGATCCCGCTGTCACATACATTGTGTACTTACACTGAAGGCACTTTCTGTGGCATGTAAATAAATACCTGCTGTGGCCTCTCCCAGATCAGGGTGGAGTGAAGTGCTGGTGATTGCAGCAGGCTCTGCTTTCTAAGGATAAAAGGTGCCACGTCCAGGTGGTGATTTAGCAATCCGTTCTGTCACTTTATCTCTGGATGTGGTTGCTGGCCTGAGCCGTGCTCTCGAGTAGTACTTTTGTGGGAGAAGCAGAAATCCTAGAGCATCCCATGTGCCACTTCCACACCAGGAGGACTCTGTCCTGACTTGTCTACCTGTCTCCAGGCATTAATGCAGCTTTTAGTGCCTCCTCCTAGGTTTGCTGACTTGGAGGCTATAAAACAGAAGTGTTGTTTCAGCACACCTTGCCCTGGCTTGCCTGAAGGTGTTTGAGTCAAAAATGGCTTGTCCTCTTGGTAACTATGTCCTTCCTCTTCCCTTTCCCACCACTTCCCAGGTTTGGCCGAACGTGGATAAATACGAACTGTATGAGAAACTGGAGCTCCCGAAGGGGCAGAAGCGCAAGGTGAAGGATCGGCTCAAGGCCTACGTCAAGGACCCCTACGCGCTTGACCTCATTGATAAGCTGCTGGTGCTGGACCCTGCCCAGCGCATCGACAGCGACGACGCACTGAACCACGACTTCTTCTGGTCAGACCCTATGCCCTCGGACCTCAAAAACATGCTGTCCACACACAACCAGTCCATGTTCGAGTACCTGGCTCCGCCACGCCGGAGAGGCGGACACATGCCACAGCAGCCAGCGAACCAAGGCAGGAACCCGACTGCCACCAACCAGACTGAATTTGACAGGGTGTTTTGACACTCAGCAGGGGCCTGGCTGGGCTTCTGCACACTGGACAAGGATGGTGTTAACCAAGCTTTGCTGACTCTTCTCAGCCACATTGGAGCTGCTGCCTGGGAAGACCAAGTCTGTGAGCTCCACTTTGCTTCCCTGCAGTTTTCTCTTAGAACCTGTGTTCCCTAACCTGAAACTGTCTGTATTGGTTACATTAAACTTGCAGTTCAATTGTTACGGACCTGGTGATGGAAAAAATGTCTGTGTCCATGCTGGCACTCTTACTGGCAGGACTAGGACTGGGAGCAGCTGCCCTGGACAATTGTGGCCTTGCTGGGAGGTGTCTCATCTCTCTTGGCTGGTCATAGCTCCTGCACAGACTATCCTTTGAGCACTGAAGTGTTGATGTAGGACGAGCCAGGTGCTTGAGTCACCAGATATATCCTGAGGAAGGCAGAGTCATTCTAGGCAGCATGACTAGCTCTCACTGGAGGCTGGCATCTAGGCAGGAGTTTGGATGGGGGAGTTGCAAGCCGTGGCCTGTGCTTGGGGTGAGACCTGCAGGGATTTCACGACACTGCAGCAGCACTGGGCATACTGTGCTGGGAGCTGGGGGACTTAAACTCTTATGTCCACTCTTCTCTCCTGGAGCTCTTTGCATGAGTCTGGAGCAGGCCCACTGCCTTCCTTGAGTGCACACTGTGACCACTTGTGATTGCCTGTGTCACACACCAAGTGCCTGTGCACACATAGCTTCAATATTAGGAAGAACTTCTTTACAGAAGGGGTGGTTAGGCATTGGAAGGGGCTGCCCAGAGAGGTGGTGGAGTTGGTGTCCCTGGAGGTGTTTAAGGAAAGACTGAACTTGGCACTAAGTGCCATAGTCGAGCTGACAAGGTGGTGTTAGGTCATAGGTTGGACTTGATGATCTCAGAGGTCTTTTCCAGCCTTAATGATTCTGTGATCACTTGTGCACACACTGATCACAGCTGCACACCTTACACCAGAGCTCTCTCCTAGGGAGCACGTGCTCCTCCATGGGAGTCTGCTGGGGGCAGTGCTGGCACTGGGTGAGAGCGATGATGCCAGGCAGGGAGCTGCACTGGTCTGGGGGGACACTGTGCCCCAGAGCTGCCCCCGGGTTTGGCTTGTCATGGATTAACCTCAGCCAGCAGC
>NW_008655142.1:7540-8001 GCF_000695815.1 Acanthisitta chloris
GGAGATAAGAACAGTTTAATAATAATAAAGAGTAGAATAAGCTAAAATGCTAATGGATAATAATAAGAACAAAATCAGTGATACAGTTGCGCAGCTCCCGCGGAGAGGACCAGCCCAGTCCCTCCCCCTGGATCGGCCCTTCCTGCTTATAGACTGGGCATGACGTGCCATGGTGGGGAATATCCCTTTGGCTAGTTCAGGTCACCTGTCCCGGCGATGCTCCCTCCCAGTTTCTTCTCACTGGCAGAGCATAAGACACAAACAAGAAAATGTCCTTGGTTTAGGATGAACACAATTCAGCAAAACCAAAACAACAATGTATTATCACTCTGAATCCAAAGCACTGCACTAACTAACAACTGAGAAAATTAACTCCATCCTGGCTAAAACCAGGACAGACTGTCCCTGTGCTGGTGGGGTCAGCTGCCCGACCCCGAGATGTCGGGGCGGGGGGCAGTGCG
>NW_008655143.1:0-360 GCF_000695815.1 Acanthisitta chloris
CAGCACCGCGCGGATATGAGCGAGGTGGGATCACCCGAGGGGCACCACAAACCCCACCGTTTTTTTTTTCCCCTTTTCCCATCATTTTTCCCATCGCCTCGGGGAGGGAAACAACCGTGGGGATGAAGATGGGGATGAGGATGAAGATGAGGATGGAGATGGGGGGAGGATGCTGCATCCCGCGCAGGGGAGGGTGGAGTTTTTGGGGGGACCTCGGGGACAGAGGAGACTTTGTGTCACCCCCCTCGGATCGTTCTGTTTCCGCAGCACAGTCCCCATGAGCCCCCGGCCGCGGCGGAGGGCCCCGGTGGGCAGCAGCAAGGTGAGGAACCCCAGCTCAGGTGGGGGTGTCCCCTGTGT
>NW_008655143.1:682-903 GCF_000695815.1 Acanthisitta chloris
AGATGCCCGTGGGAGGTATTGGGGTCCCGCAACAGGATTTCCCTTGCTGTTGGGGGCATGGAGATGATGGGGTGCCCCCCGGGAGCTTCGAGGTGCCCCCCAGGTTTGCCCTGCTGCAGTGGGAGAGTCTCAGGGTGCTCCTGGGATGAGTTTGGGGGTATCAAACTGCCCCCGCGGGGGTGGCAGGATGCCCGTGGGAGGTATTGGGGTCCCCCCACAGG
>NW_008655144.1:0-5249 GCF_000695815.1 Acanthisitta chloris
GTTGGTCCTGGTTGCATACAGAAAGGGAACCTGGAAGGTGAATCCTCTGTACGGGAGCTCCCAAGTGAAAGCGATTCAAGCAGGGGGTGCTGAAAGTGTCTTTCAGATATCCCACTGTGAGTTACAGTGTGGTTGGGAGGTAGCAGCTGGCTGGAGTCAGGGGATGTGCACCATCAAGTAGAGAAGTGCTGGACCTGCTCCTGCCGGGGTTGCAGCCAGCCCCCGTGGCACCCAGCTGGTGAGGTGTTTGAGGCCGGGCTTGCCTGAACTTTGGTGATTTGGCCTCCACTCCTCTAGTGCACTTTGGATTCATTGATTAGCTAATGTGTGCTTGATACTTTGAAGATGTAAAGTGTTACAAAAACCTGAGCTTTATTAATTGCTACTTGGATGGTTTGGCTGGACAAAAAATGGTGTGGGTGGTTGGGATTTTTTCCTCCTGACATTTCAGTAGCCTTAAACAGGTTGCAGCTTGTGAGGAGACACGAACAGTGAATGTGTGGCTCACGGAATGTGTGAACAATTTATTTATACTCATTCATTGTGGACCTTCCTTGATTTAAACAATTATATATTATTTGCTCCTTTAAAGTAATTCTTTGTGTTTTCTGTGTTTCCTCTAATTTTTTACATAGACAAATATTGCTGTGTCCATACCTTGGAAATGGACGTGGGCTGATACCTGATTTATTGCTCGGTCATTGTAAATTGTCACCCAGATTTTCCCAACAGCCTTTTTAAACTTTTTTTTTTTTTTTTTTTTTTTTTACATATGTATTGCATGGGAATAAAGCTATCAACTTCTAGTTCTACTGTGGTGTGTGATATCTTTTGTAGTACCTTGAATGAGAACATTCACGAGGGGTAACACTCAAGAAAAATCCTTGAAAGAAACTTTCCTTGTCAAAAAAATCCAGCCAGCAAAAGCACCCCCCCACCAAACAGGAAATGGAAAGCAGTATGCTGAGAAACATTGCCATGTATGAGCGCTAACTCTGTTTAGGTAAAAAGACTTGCTATAACCCCAGAGCTCTTGCTTTGTCTCGTGCAGTTGAGAAAGACATGGAAAAGAAAGTTTTGGAAGGACTGCACAAATCTTTGTGGTGTTTTGGCTGACACTTACTTTGGGCTCTTTTATTAAAATTTAATTTGCTTTCTCTGATCTCTTCTGTCCCTGAAATGACATACATCAAGAAGCCTTAAGGCAAATGGAAATCTGAAATTGTAGTTACTGTGAATTTATTATTACACCATTTCACTGGAAAAACTTGGGAATTAAGATGTGCTCATACTAGAGCTGGGTCCCAATATGAACTAGTTGTGTAGCAAGCATATTAAGGCATTTTAAGAAGTCATTATATGGAAAAGTAGAAAAAGATGTGTAAAACGTTGTCTAAAAGGCTAAATTATGCTTTTGCTTATACAGTGGTAAGAGTCTAAGTGGATCCAGTGGTCTTTAATTTGGCCTGACAATGAGCCTGGCAAAGCACTGTGCTGAGAGTTGGGGCATACATACCTGGGCATAATACATGGGTAAGTTGCTGGTGTTCAGGGCTACTGAACGTTTTCCTATTCATCATTATTGATTCATTAAGAAATGCTGTGTGAGGCAAATTTCTCTGGCCACACATACTCCTCTTTCACACTCATAGCCTGCAAGTATTGAGAACATGGAAAGAAACAGGATAGTATTACTTGATACATGTGCTGTTGTCTTCCCCAGGGGCACCCAAACTTTAGTACATTTCTGAGTTTTCTTTGCTAATCAGAAGTATGTTCTTGTGACATAAAACCTCTCAAATACCAGGCATAATACCTACTATAATGTTTCACATGACCAAGATGTTGAAAAACTGGAGTTATTTCACTTACAGTCACCACAGAGGTCTCGTCTCTAGCCAGTTTCATCTGTGTATCCACAAGCATTTTGAAGGAGTACTTAGTAATCAGAGGACTAATTCTATTAAATTCAAACTAATTTTGGGGTCATATTATTATTAAGAAATATTCTGATAATAGAATACTACTCTGTCTACTAAAAGCAGAGGACATACTGGATTCAAACAGGTAACTGTGGCTGAATGTTCCACCTTTCAGTGTTCCTAGATACATCAGAAACCATCTTTGAATAGCTGCTGAAAAGAAAAAGGACTTCCTTCCGTGCTTTTTGTGTGTATTTGGTTTCTTCAAAAAGCGATTGGTCAGACTGGTGTTTGTGTACTAGTCTTCTCCCTCAGCTTCCTTTCTAGCTGCTCAGCGCTGGAAGATTGTCACTAAAACCAGGAGGAGTAGAAATGTATTTCTTAGGTTTGGCAGAAGCTGATAGCACTTTCTTAGGAAAACATCCTACTTGCAACAGATTTTCAAACCCTATATATGGCTAGATAAACATCCAAGCATTTCTTATCTTATGGTTGTACTCTGAAGCAAAATAAAACAAAAATAACTTTTTTAAGATACAGGTAAGACCACTGTGAAATGTCATAGAAATAAGGAAATTTGAGAGCCTGGTTTTGTTGTCTTTTTTTTTTTTTTTTTTTAACCGAGGATTCTTGATGTCTAATTTAGAATGAGCTTATTAAGTTTTCTTGATTGAAATATTAATAGGAACTGTTTTCTCTCTCCAAAATTTCCAAATTTAAAGAAAACCATAAGAGTTTTAACATTTTGTAGACCTTTTCCCCTTAGGTTGAAACTGCCTAGTGAGTCTGAAATTCATGGCAGATAAGGACAGACAGATAACTATGTTGAATATGTTTGTTTTCCTTGGGAGGCTAGGCCAAGAGGAAATCAAGTACCTGAATTTTAAAATTTTGAATTTACTAAATTTCAAAATTCAAATATTTTCTTTGTGCACAAATATGGTTATGGGGCAAGAGTCCCTCACTGTGCCTGTAAGGCTGCCAAAAAGAAACATTATTAATACAAAATCTGTGGATAAATTCATTTTTACAATATTATAACCCACACACATTATTACAGGAATTGCTTGCTCCTAAATGTATACATAGGAATGAAACTATATCCTCATTCTAAAATCACTTACAAGCATTTATCATTCTGGCAAGTATTCCTTTGTCAGTAGAAAGGTGTAACTTTCCTAAATTTAATTGTTGCAGAAGTATCTGCTGCTTGGTGACATAGAGCATTAGTGACATAACAGTAGAGTTGGGTTGTTCCTGTGTTGTATTCCTGCTTTTATAATTACCTGTGACACAATGAACACATTCAATTTGCAGATGCATTTCAGGACAACAACTGTGGCAAATACTTTTTCTGTAACATGTGAGTAGATCAGTTAAAATTGGCTTGATGGTACATAATCAGAGCAATCAGAGAATCACATAATGGATAAGGTTGGAAGGTACCACCTGGTCCAACCTCCCTGCTCAAGCAGGTTCATCCTAGAGCATACTGCACAGGAATGCATCCTGTCAGGGCCCATGGACTTGTGGATGTTGAGTTTGCCTAGGTGTTCTCTAACCCAATTTTCCTTGACCAAGGGAAGGTCTTCCTTCCAACATTCTTTTTCCTTGGTCTTATGGATATGAGAGCAATGAGAATCTTGTTTTCTTAGAATAATTTGTGAACTTTTGCAAAAAGTTAACTAGTGTAAATAAGTAGAGTTGCTGGTTTTTTACTTTTTTTTTTAAAAATGATGATGAATGTAATTCATGTTCAGCACACAGAGAGCCTAATCTGTATTACCATGCTGCAAATAAACAGCAGCTGTCATCTACCAGTAATTCTGAAGGCATCAGTGATGCAAATTTTTACTATGTCTTTCAGCCACAGCAAATAGGGCAGACCTCTTGCAAGGCTGGATGTCTTTATAAAATAATGTCATCACAGTTCCTCGGTTTTTCTTTGAAAGTCAAGGGTTTGAGCCTGTTCAGTCAATACCCACTCTGCCATCTGTAAAAGCCAGGGAAGAACATTTTGGAAAATTAATTTAGTGAAGCCCAGGAGACATACTTACATTTTGCAGTTTATAAGCATGGAGAGAAGAGAATGACACTGAAGGGCAGCTTCCTGCAACTCTTGACCTGCTGCGGATAATAGGCAGGTGAGAAGAGGATTGGTGAGATCTGACAGCTTCATCAAGTTCTCTTCACAAGTGGCCTCTGGAAATGCTGTAATGCCACTTCATCAGGAAGACTTGTTCTCAGTTGGTTTCATTCTCTGAGAAGCTTAGTTTAGCTAAAATCTTTTTAATGCCATAGCAGAAAAGATTGGTCAGTGAACACTGGAAGATCTTTGGGGTTTTCACACAGCTTGCAGAATGAGCTACTTGTGTAGTTTGTCCCTGATTCTTACCCAGTTCCTCTTATCCCTGCCCCACTCTGCTTTGCCATCATATATATAATCGTTTAGTGGTTTGAAGCATTACAACATTTTATGTTTATATTTGCTTAAATGTTTTAGCTTGCTTTTTTTTTTAGCAATTAGCCATTTGTGCATTTTTATGTAAGCTGACTTTACTGACTTTTTTGAAACTTTAGCTCAAAATTTTTCTCTGGTTACAAAGTCTTTTAAACTATTCATTATCATGTAGTATTTTACCAGATAATTCACTGAGACAAATGTGAAATGTGCAGTTGGGAAGGTAAAATTATAACCAGTCACATAAACCTGTCTTCATTAGCTCCCTTTCAAACATCTCCAAATGTTACCAATAGAGAAAGACATCCTCAGAGAGTGGTTTGAAGCGTGAATTCTTTAGTTTTCAATTGGAATCTGCTTCATGTTTGAGAGGAAGGCTTTCATTTCCTGCATCTGAGATTCATTTTTAAATGCGAGCTAACAGGAAGATTAGCCTTTAAGGACTGTTAGTGACTGGCCAGAATGGTGTTGGTGACTAGAACATAAAAGGGAAAAAAAAAGAAAAATATGGACTTAAGAGAGTGAGTAAGGGGATGCATCAAACTATACTCTCAGCTGGTGTCAATTGAATTGGCTTCCTTCCACTGGGACTGTGCCAGATGAGACCAGTAACAGATCTGTCCTGTCGTGATTCCAACTTTAGTCCTGGGCCACAACTTGAAAGTAGTTTTCTGGATTGTTTAGTTTTTCTCTTATTTTATATGCAACAGATAGAGCCTTTACTGATAACCCGTGGGACATTCTTCAAAGCTTTGCCGTAAAAACTGTTAACAGCAAAGGAAACGCTTAACACTTATTGCAGTAATGAAAATATCTTCAGACACATTAAAGGCTTTTATGGAGTTTTGATGGTTTTATTATCATTA